>NC_141168.1:65845000-66105000 GCF_055505025.1 Bos grunniens | reverse complement strand
TGATCTGTGTGTAGTTAAAGCCTTCAAATACTTGTCTAAATGAATAACTCAATCAAATTATTAACAGATGAAGGTGATAATCATCTTCTTTTTTGACTATTGCTGCCTCTATTGTCTATCTAACAGTATTATCAGGCAGTACTGTTGAGAGGACTATTTCAGGGAACAAGTAACAAATGCAAACAAGGGAACCACACATTAGTGGGTCTAATGTAGCCAGGAAATCTTTTCCAAAGACAGTAGTAATCTATTTTCTCAAGAAAAAAAAAAATTATGCTGTTATTCAAATATGAACTCTGCTAGCACACCTTCAGTGATCAATCTCATATGTACCACCACAGTTTACATGGTCAATAGTAGGGAAAAAAAATGTTTTACAATGTAAAGCAAAAAAATGGAAATATTTATTAAGCATCTACTACATTCAGGCATATAACAAATGTTTTATATGTGTTACTCATCTTTGTACCCAGTCTGAAAAGTAAATACAATTATTCCCCTTTTTTTCCACAAACTGAGGAAACTGTGACTCATATTGGCTTCCCTGGTAGCTCAGCTGGTTAAGAATTTGCCTGCAATGCAGAAGACCCCAGTTTGATTCCTGGGTTGGGAAGATCCACTGGAGAAGGGATAGGCTACCCACTCCAGTATTCTTGGGCTTCCTGGGTGGCTCAGATGGTAAAGAATCTGCCTGCAATGTGGGAGACCTGGGTTTGATTCCTGGGTTGGGAAGATCTCCTGGAGGAGCGCTCATATAGGTAAAGTTACTCAGAGTGAAATTATATTTAATCCAGTATTCAAATACATTTTTTTAATCAAATGCCTATATTCTTTCTCTTACACCTCACTGTTCCCTTAACTACTGTTTTATAGACCTTCTACTATATACAGAGTACTAGGTAGTGTTGCAAGGAGGTGGGAGAGGAATTCATAGTAAAACGCAATTTAGTCTCTGCCTCAGAAATGTCCAATTAATTAATACAGATAAGATAGAGATCTTATTTAGCTTATATTGAATACAAGTTAGAATGTGATAAGCACATTTAAGAGAGGACAAATGCCATGAGGTGTGAGTTCTGAACTCAGAAAGATTATTGTGAGAGATCAAGGAAGTCTATATGGAGGAGATCTCAGGATTGGAACTGGCCCCCCAAATAAATAAGCAGGACTTTGTAAAGAAAAGTTCTGAAAAATGCTCCATACAAAGAAACTAAAAACGTAATGATGAACCATACCCTCAATTAGGCATATGGTTCAGATTGACTGAAGAATATTCAATGAGTTTGTGAGTAGTGGAATATATTGATATAAGGGTAAGTTAGATTTGATACTGGAGGAACTTTATTGTCAGAAGGAGGAGTCTGAACTGTAGTTCACAAGTGATAGGGAGTAACAGAATTGTTATCAAAGTTTGAAACTGATAAGATTAGAGATGTTTTGGGGAAAGTTAACCTTGACCATTATATAAAAGAAAATTACAAAGTGGAAAGTGGAGAATGAAAAAAACATTTAGAAAGCAATCCTAATAATAATTCTATGATGCAAGTACTATACTACTATCTTTCCTTTTTACAGTAGGGGAAAGTAAGGCAGAAGAAAATGAAGTAACTTGACAGGATGACACAGACAGTTAACAATTAGTATTGGAAAATCGAAGAGTTTTCAGTTAAAATACTCATATGAAAAAAAAATGGAAAAAAATAAAAATCTACTGAGTTTATTATTTACTGAAAGTAACTCACTTTTAAAAACACATCTTTAAAGATGAGATGGAACTATTTTTGTTTTATGACAATGCAGGAAGATTTTCACACAAAAATGAGATTGTAAAATATGTATCGAAAGTCCTCCTTGTGAGCTTTCTTAGCATTGTATCTACTCCATCCCTGGATTAAGTAAGAAATAATATCACATAGTGTGTAAAGAGGAAGGATTCATTTTGTATTAAGGACAAAATCCAGAGAGCAATATAGATATCTAGTGAAAATCTGTAGTTTATTAAACAACTTTTAAACACTTAATTGCTATTAAGATCCATTTAAGGTAATATTATTTCCCAAGAAAAGTCTAAGACGTATTGACCCAAATCTAAATTAATGGTCAAAGTTTTCCAGTATAAGGTACCCAACGTACTACATCAATGGTAATCAAGCAAATAATAGTTAACTTTCCTCTAACTAAACAAATAGCTCAATTTTACATTTAAAGGATTGTTTCATTAATAAGAAAACACAGAACACTGTAGGATTACAGCAAAAGAAAAACCAAAGGGTACCAATATGTTAATGACAAAATAATAAGTATTAAAGTAGGCCATGCAAAATGAAGGTTTGCTTTCGTTTTGTCACTTTGAATTTGTAATGAACAGTACTTTTCCTAAAATATGGGATCACCAATGATGTGAAATGTGAGGTCATGGACTTGAACACTGCTGTTATTCGCAAGATATATATTAGATTGGTGGACTTTACACTTCAAGATTTTCAAAAATTATAGCATTTATGTGTTACATAAATTTGGACTAGAAATAATCAAGGACAGAAAATAAGGGTTAAAAATTTTAATTTAAAGTGCATTATCCCAACCTCCTAATCGAATTATGTTATGACACATTTATTATGTTTCTGATTCCTTTTTTATGATGAAAAAAGGAAAAGGAAAAGTAATTTGATGTCAAATGTAAATACCAAAATTCATAAATAAAACAAGTATGCAGATAAAGCATTTCAATCACATTATGATGGTTTAATTTCAAAATAAAACATTAGTGAAAATTTAGCTTTATATTTTTATAATGTATAAAACAGAAAGAAAAATAGTGCTATCATATTTGAAAATTAAAACAATTTTGTATATCTTCTTAAGCACATTTTTAAATAGGTTAGAATTAAAATAGTGCATGGGAAAGCTATGTTTGTAATGAAAATGGAGTAAGATACAAGAGAATAAATAAAATATGTTTTTAGTGAATAATGGTACAATGTTGTCTTAAGGGACCCCCTATTTTTACCAGATATTAAGGATTTTCTATATAAAGTTATAAATCTCTAAACATGCATGATATATTTTACAAACTATCATAAATAAATACAAAAGTCAAAAAATAAATAGTTTACACATTCTCAAGGAAATAAAATATAGAAGAACTTATATTTTAGAAAAACACTGTGCATAAATATAATTACTTTTTTCTTGTTGGATGCTGAGGGGAAAGTTTAACATATGGTTATTCAAATTGTTAAAAAAGAACGATGAAATATTTGCAATTCAGCACTTCTCACTGTAAAGCATCCTTCTAATTCCTTTATTGAAAGCTCTTTCCAGCACTTTCAGGTGAAGAACCTCGGATGATAAAGCCCACAGTGCAGACTACTGCTGGCACCCAGTTTTGTCACTCTTGCTTACTTTATAAAACTGGAAGAAACTTTCACACAGGAAAACCATTTGTGATATTTCAGTATAGGAATTGCATTGCTATTTTCTGTGCTACTAAAATACCTTCACGGTGGTCTGATACTTAGTCAATCTATTACTAAAGCAAATTAAATTGTAATTCCAATTATTTGTCTTTCAGACAGCACTAAACTTTCCAGGAATATTTTACTATTTATCAATTTATTTTGTAGATTGTGAAAACTATTTCAAGAATGTAAATATCAATTTCTCACACATTTAGACAGTTTTCACACTTTATCTCCCTTTGATACACAAAATTTGCATACAATGTAATCTGATTTATTTCCATTTCACGTGCTATCAGCTTTGTCTTTTCTCTTATTCTTTCCTAATTTTCTCATTTTTTTCCTGCACTTATTTTTCCCTTCCTTGTTCTCTCTGTACAAGTTAATAAAACAAGAAATAAAAATTCTGAAAAATAATATGTAAATGTTTCCAATTTTACTTGGCCAGAATATCATGGAAATATTCATGAAAATTAACCCAGGAAAAGACACCCTACAGATAGAGTTAAAGATAGAGACCTAGATAGGGGAGAGACAGAGGGGGTGAGGGAGAGAATGAGGGAGAAAAAGGAAGAAAGAATCAAATTTAAAAGGAATATATTTCTGCCTTGAAAGAGATAATATGGACTGTATTTTTCCTCCCTCTAGAAAGTAAAAGCAAGTTCTGGGTTTTGAAAACTACTTTTTCTTGTCTCTTTTTCTTCAATTTACTTTTGACTCAATTCTTTTTCAGAATGGAAACGGCATTATATAAGTGAGACAGTTATACGTTAAAAAACCCAGTTTCCTCATTGTGTAACAACTGTTTTTTATGGTGTATGATATTTTAAAAAGCCTTATATAATACATACCTGAAAACAAAGCTAAAATATGTACAATATGGATTAAATTCAGAATAGTGAAATCACCCCATTGAATTAAGTCTATCTCTCATGTCATGTCCATATAAACACTGCACAGCAAATATAAAACTAACTAGAGTTATAAATGTAAAACTTCCACCTACAGTTGAATTAATGTTAAAAGTAACTTAGATTTGTTTTTCAGAAAATAAACGCAATTAGTACACTGGAAAATAAATTAAAATATACGCCAAAGTAATTTTACTAGAAACACTTATTTTTTAATATAGAAAATTCTGAACTTATTTTAAGAGGAAGACAGGAAAAATAAATCCTACATATAGATACATTCGAGTTTTAATTTGCTAAAACTTAGAAGCAGTCTAATTGTTATTTTTCTAATTAGATTTATGATATGTTGATTCCTACATATATAAATCATACTTCTTCCTGTGAACACATAATCTCACTGGACTATCTAAATATCCAGCTGTATTTTACTAAAATTTATAATCATCTTTCACTTGCAAGGTCTAATTTTTCAACTAACCATACCTTGAAACTGCTAATTATGAAAAAATTTTAAAGTCAAGGTTATGAAAAAGGACCACACATGACAAACTGTATAGGCATCACACGAGTATAAAGAGAGGCAGCAGGACAGCAGGGACGCTATTTAAACACAGTCTTCAAATATATGAAAAAGAAGCCTCATACAAGGAATTTTACTCTCATAGAAACTTTGTTACTACGAATGAAATGAATATTTTGGGTCATAGTTATAAACAATAACAAACCTAGGTAAATAGCTTACAATTTGGTTAACTACACCTATTTTCACTTACCCTGTAAACACTACTACTTCTCACCAGTAGGCCGCACTATTACATCTTTTACCTGTTAATGTCATACAATGACATCTGTAACATTACATATTATCTGACCTTTGCTTGCATTTTAATCTCTATTTTGTTTCCATGCTATTTACCTCACAGATACTCTTTTCTTCCTAAAAACAAAATTAGAACTTACAATAAAATATCAGCAATGTCAGGCATAATATATTCAAACATCAAATAGGAAAAGTGTGGAAGTAATGAATACTATTTCTTTACTACTTAAGTTTATTCCTTATAATTTAAAGGAAACAAATTAAGTGTATTGTGAAACTGATTAAATGAGTTTAGTATTAAAAACTTTCAATTTCTGATATTATAGATTCACTAACCTACAGCTTTTATAAAAAGAATTATAGGGACCTTGATATTAAAGCATTCATGTTTCATTATCTATATAACTTTTTTTAAGGAAAAGAATCAAAGTACAGTATAATAAATTATTTAGAAGCCAAACACACAAACTTACAAGGGAAAATATATCACAACACTTGTAAACAGTTTATATTCTACAACTTAATAGTAGACTACATATTCACTTGACAGATTCCACCCTGCTTTAACCAAAATGATTATTTTCTACTTCATCAAAAAGCAATTCAATGTAAAATGGGTCAACATCAAAATATATTAAGAGAAATTCTTTGGTTCCTTCACTAACTAATCAGAGATATACAGAAAAAGATCTTTTAAGTTTAATGATACCTGCTCATTAAATGATGCTAAACACTAAAATACCACGAACAGCAGGGAATTTCAGTTTACATTAGAGAAAAAAAATAAAAGGGTAAAAATGACTGAAGTTGGTCAGTTCAAGCTGATAGGGCACTTCAAATGAATAACAGAAGAATAAAAGAGACACTCTAGGTTAAATTAGGTTCTCCTATGCCTTTTCTTGAAAGTGCTTAACTTCACAAATTTTATTTGAATTAGCTAAACTACGGAAATCAAAGAATATATAAAGTTAAACAACTACATTTCACAGTAGTTTACCTATTATACAACAGATAAAACCTTAATTTTAAAAAGATTATTTTGATTCTTAAGTGTGTATATTCTTCTTCACTGAAACAACTGACATACTTCATTTCTAAGAAAACACTGCTGCACACATTAAAAACATACACAAACCTTCAGATGAATAGGTTTGTTTATAGAATTTTACTCCTTCATATATAAATGAAAAATGTCTTCTGTCAAAAACCAAGATCTGATAATACTCAATAAAGTGCTATGAAGCCAATTAGAATTTACTGTACAATAATTATTTCACATACTTTTAAAAAAGTAGAACATTTTCCCTTAGTTTATTAACTTTTGACTTTGAATTTTTATTTACTAAAAACATACAATTTTTCCTTGCTTGAATCTTATTTCCAAGTTTTCATTTACATTTGCCAAATAGTGGCATGTCTCTAGGAAAACTTCACTAAATCTTGACAAAATTTGTAAAGGAATAATTATTGGCACCACTCTCTCCATTCATTTCTCCTTTTCCTCTACTCAACTCAATGTCACCCTCACCTCTACTATATCTCCTCTTTTTACAAATGGCTCCTCCATGCATAAAGCTAAATACAGTACAATGAATATACATGCTCCTTCAAGCTCAATGACTGTCCACATCTTACAGCAGGGCAAAGGAAAAAGGGTCCTTTACTCACAGATGTTGTTGATTCCTAAACAATATCAGTTAGTAAGAAGTATTTTGGTCCCAGGGGAATTTCCCTACAAACTTCAAATCTTATTATTTATTCTTCTGGCTACTTTTTGCACGTATGGTTGCCATTATAGTCTGATTGTATCTGATCCCCAAGGCGGGGGGAAGGCGAGGGGAAATTTCATAAATTGAAATCCTAACCCCCAATGTGATGGTACTTAGAAATGTGGCCTTTGGGGGATTAGGCCATGGAGGTGGAGCTGTCATAATGGGATTAGTGCCCTTATAAACAAGGGTTCAGAGAGTTCCTTCAACCCTTCAGCTATGTGAGGTTACAAGGAGAAGATGGGCAACATTGAGGAAGTAAGATGTCAGCAGATAACTGATATGTCAGTGCCTTGATCTTGGCCTTCCAACCCTCTAGAACCATGAGAAATAAATTTCTATTGTTTATAAGCCACCCAACTTACAGTATTCTGTTATAACTGCTGAATGAAGTAACTGTAAAATGAGGGACTCTAGAGAGGGCTCTCTTCTATCAGGCTTTTTCATTAAAGGCAGATAATTTCCCTGTCACTTAGGGATATTTGGGGCTTCCCAGGTGACACTAATGGTAAAGAACACACCTGCCAATGCAGGAGACATAAGAGATTTGGGTTCAATCCCTGGGTTGGGAAGATCCCCTGGAGGAGGGCATGGCAACTCACTCCAGTGTTCTTGCCTATAGAGAATCCCATGGACAGAGGAGCCTGGCAGACTACAATCCACGGGGTCACTAAGAGTCAGACACAACTGAAGTAACCTGGCATGCATGCATGTAGGAATATTTTATCAGTATTTCTAGGGATTTATATTTGTGCTTCATTTAGGCCATATAATCAATCATGAACTTAAAAATACAAAGAAAAAAAAAAAACACCTGATATATTTTAAATGGATAACCAAACAGGATCTACTGTATAACACAGAGAATTCTGTTCAATATTACATAACAATCTAAATGGGAAAAGAATTTGAAAAAGGATACATGTATATGTATAACTGAATGACTTTGCTGTATCTCTGAAACTATCACAACATGGATAATAAACTATACTCCAATGTAAAATAAAAAGTTGCAAAGTAAACAAAGATTAAAAAACAGAGAAGGGTAAGGGTAAACTCCACTCTTGTAACAATAGCATAGCATTTCTCATGCCATTCCATAGAACACAAGTTTCCCCAGATTGTATTCAATGAGTAGGTTCCACGGTAAAAAATACTTGGGTCTCTTGTAGATGCATGGTGATTGTTAACTCATAAAATGTTTTAAGACCCATAAAGGACAGTGATGCCCCTTTCTCATTAAATGAAATCTCATAGACAGTAGGATTTGGGGAACATACTCTGCAAGTCTGAGTGATACCATTTGCCTGCAACACATGTTGCAGGGATTTTGTAATGGCATTAGACTTCAATACATTTTAACAAATTATGCAGTCTGAGTCAGTGTGTTCCCACCAGCATACATAGTGCCAGGTACACAGTAGGTCCTCAATAAATATTTGTTTACTGGATTAGTTAATTGATGAAATATAATGCTGACTTCTGCATAAATTTGTGAAAACCATTTAATATAGGTAGTAAACTGTTTAATATAGGTAGATATGTATTCTTTATGCAGGTATCTTTAAGGGTAGAGACCCTAGATGCTTTCTCTTGAAAGCATCCTGACAATACCAAACTGTATTCAAATGATTCTATTTTAATTTTAATTTTTATCTCCCTATTAGTTTATGACCCAGGACAGTTGTATCAGAACTATCGCCTTTAAAAATACTCTTCAGTATTTCCATTTCTTCTCTAAGTTTAATTAGTTTATCACATTTAAGTCTTTCCTTTAGAAATTATATGATAGAGATGACATTCATTTCTATTTCTTTCCTTTTTTTCCCTCTCTTCATTTTCTCTGTTCCCTTTTTAGTATCCTTTTAGAGTAAAAATCTACCCTGTACATAGTATTTTTTTAAAGTATGCTATAAATAGCATTCAATTCACTTTGATTTCATTTTGAATGCTAAACCGTAAGCATGCAATGCTGTGCCTCTAGTCACAGGTGAGAGATCAGCACGAGAAAGAGAGAAGGGCAAAGGTTGTGGAATCTGAAACCTGACATTGGCCTTCAGCTCGACCTTAAAAATATATCACTGAACTGCAAGATAATTATCATCCTGAGACTCAGTTTTCTCCACTGTTAATATGTGAATGATAATACTGATCCAGCAGCATTGTTCAGGAGCATAAATTAGGTTCATAAATGAAAGATGCCTGGGGAAAATAAGTTATTATTAAACAGTGTGATTGGGTAGGGGAAAAAGAATTGGGATGAGGACTAAAAATCATAAAGTTTATGGCTCTAATCTTTGCAACTCAATTGAAGAAACTATTGCTTCTAAAAAGCAAGTTTTAGGGCAAGCTTTCTGGAAGTATACTAAGCACAATGTTAATGGGAGCTTTCTCTGGGTAATGATATTATTAAAAATTTGCATTGTTTACTTAATATTCCTCCAAATTATTGGAATATACTGTGATAGGTATGTATCACTTTTGAAACTAGAAAAAAAACTGCATTTAAATACTTGTAGAAAAAGTACATTTTAATATTTAAAGCAATTTCACTTATGTGGAAAATTAATTCATGAGGACCTTCTCAGTCCTCAAAAATAATAGAGAAATGAGAATTTCACTTTAACTGTAAATGACAAATAATAAGAAATTAGAGGAGCTTTACAAACCCATTCAAATTTTATTCTCTTACCCTGCAATCCATGCTTTCCTTCCACCAAGGAATTTCACAACTGTAAGTGTTCATCTCACTTTAAAATACTAGTATATTTAAAAACAAAGTTAGTGGAGGTGATGGAATTCCAGTTGAGCTATTTCAAATCCTGAAAGATGATGTTGTGAAAGTGCTGCACTCAATATGCCAGCAAAATTGGACAACTCAGCAGTGGCCACAGGACTGGAAAAGGTCAGTTTTCATTCCAATCCCAAAGAAAGGCAATGCCAAAGAATGCTCAAACTACTGCACAATTGCACTCATCTCACATGCTAAAAAAGTAATGCTCAAAATTCTCCAAGCCAGGCTTCAGCAATACGTGAACCGTGAACTTCCTGATGCTCAAGCTGGTTTTAGAAAAGGCAGAGGAACCAGAGATCAAATTGCCAACATCTGCTGGATCATGGAAAAAGCAAGAGAGTTCCAGAAAAACATCTATTTCTGCTTTATTGACTATGCCAAAGCCTTTGACTGTGTGGATCACAATCAACTGTGGAAAATTCTTCAAGAGATGGGAATACCAGACCACCTGATCTGCCTCTTGAGAAATCTGTACGCAGGTCAGGAAGCAACAGCTAGAACTGGACAAGGAACAACAGACTGGTTCCAAATAGGAAAAGGAGTACGTCAAGGCTGTATATTGTCACCCTGCTTATTTAACTTATATGCAGAGTACAACATGAGAAACGCTGGACTGGAAGAAACACAAGCTGGAATCAAGATTGCCGGGAGAAATATCAATCACCTCAGATATGCAGATGACACCACCCTTATGGCAGAAAGTGAAGAGGAACTAAAAAGCCTCTTGATGAAAGTGAAAGAGGAGAGTGAAAAAGTTGGCTTAAAGCTCAACATTAGAAAACGAAGATCATGGCATCCGGTCCCATCACTTCATGGGAAATAGATGGGGAAACAGTGGAAACAGTGTCAGACTTTATTTTTCTGAGCTCCAAAATCACTGCAGATGGTGACTGCAGTTATGAAGTTAAAAGACGCTTACTCCTTGGAAGGAAAGTTATGACCAACCTAGATAGCATATTCAAAAGCAGAGACATTACTTTGCCAACAAAGGTCCGTCTAGTCAAGGCTATGGTTTTTCCTGTGGTCATGTATGGATGTGAGAGTTGGACTGTGAAGAAGGCTGAGTGCCGAAGAATTGATGCTTTTGAACTGTGGTGTTGGAGAAGACTCTTGAGAGTCCCGTGGACTGCAAGGAGATCCAACCAGTCCATTCTGAAGGAGATCAGCCCTGGGATTTCTTTGGAGGGAATGACGCTGAAGCTGAGAACTCCAGTACTTTGGCCACCTCATGCGAAGAGTTGACTCATTGGAAAAGACTCTGATGCTGGGAGGGATTGGGGGCAGGAGGAGAAGGGGACGACAGATGAGATGGCTGGATGGCATCATTTACTTGATGGATGTGAGTCTGAGTGAACTCCAGGAGTTAGTGATGGACAGAGAAGCCTGGCGTGCTGCGATTCATGGGGTCGCAAGAGTCCGACATGACTGAGCGACTGAACTGAACTGATCTTTTAAAATAACTGCTAATAAAGCAATGGTATACCAGTTATGTGTGTAATTTACTTCAAAAAATTACTAGTAAGTTCAAACTTTTTCATTTTTATTGAGCATGTTATATTTTCTTTTGACAATTGTTCCCACCTTTTCTCCCCTTTTATTTTTATATTTTGGTTTAAGAATTTTAAAGTGTGTTTTATAAACCAGTAAGGACACTTAGGCTTTGATATATTTTTTGCAAAGTATCTTTCCTGAGCTTCCCTGATGGCTCAGATGGTAAAGAATCTGCCTGCCAATGCAGGAGACCAAGGTAGGGATCCCTGGGTAGGGAAGATCCCCTGGAGAAGGAATGGCTACCTACTCCAGTATTCTTGCCTAGAGAATTTCGTGGATAGAGGAGCTTGAAGGGCTACAGTCAATGGAGTTGCAAAGAGTTGGACATGACTAAGCAACTAACACTTTCATATCTTTTTATTCCATTTTTATATAATCTGAGCCCCTTTTCTCATTGTGCTTCTTTTTATTTCTCATCTGTTTAAAAAGCATTTTCCTAATCTAAGACTTTATCAATATTTGCACAATTTTTGGTTTGATATTACTTAACTATAATTTCACATTTAATGAAATTTAAGAATTTGACATATTTTTGAAAAATATAACTTTTAATGCAATTAACCAATTTACTCAAAACTATTGCTGAAAATCTCTTTGCTGTTCATTTAAAATGCTTTTCTATTACATATTAATTTTAAATAAAAGTCTATATTTAGGAACATCTATTATAACTTTCTCCTCTCCCAGTCTTCTCTCTTGGTTAGCGTAATCACTCTCTATCCAATTCTTCAAGAAAAATATTTTTGAAAAGAAAAGCTAAGCTTCACTTTTGAATTTTCTCTTCTTATTTCTTACATGTAACTACTCAAAAATCATTTCAATTCAACTTCCAAAATATCCAGTTCAATCACTTACACCTCCACTCAGCCACCCTTGTTTAAACCACCATTATCTATAGTCTGGTCTACTCAATTACCTCTTAATTGTTAGTACTGCCATGCTTTTGCTCTTTAAAATGTAAAGAAAATGGTCTCTTTTCTCCTGCTAAAAATCTCCAATGGCCTTCCACTGCACCAACAATCCTTGATCTGGTCCATGCATACCTCTCCAGCAACATCTCATCACCACTCTTTGTTTATCTTGCTCCCTGCTTTAGCCATATTTGCCTTCTTACATGACTGTCTTTGGGTATTTTAACAGCTCTTCTCTGCTTGCAGCACTCCTTCAAAGGAAGGGAGTCTTACAATCCAGATCACTTAAATTTCACTTCCTCAATAAAGCCTTCCTTGAAAATCTAATACAAAATATCTCCTCCATCATTCCCCTTTTGGTATTTATGGGTTTTTTTTTCCTATCGTGTGAAAATATTAAATGTTATTGCCTGATTTTCCTGTTTATTGGAAACCTGATGTTTCCTCTCATGTTCCATGAAAGCAGGATGTATGCAGATGTATTACTGAATATTATACTCATCATTCCTAGAATATTGACTGGTATATATACTCAATAAATGTTGACTGAATAAATGAATCAATAAATGAGAATCTTCTCACTTAGTGCTCTTTTTTCAAACAGAAAAATCTCACATAAGCTTTAAAACATTTTAAAATAAACCTCCATCCAAAATGTATTAGCTATTCTTAATTATTTTATGCTTTTAATAACTCTTGCTTGCCCATTTTCTCTTTTGGCCAATATACAGAAGAACTATAATTTAAGTAATTGATATTTTAATATATTTTTTATTTAGTCTTTGAAAGAGTTTATAGTTGTCTTCAGGTTATCTAATTGCCAAATTATAAATTCTCCTCTCCAAATCTATACCTAATATCTTTGTCATATCTAATTAAACTGGCAATAACCTATTTTACTAATCTGACTCTTAAATTCATATAAAAATATTCTGATATGAGGCTCTTTTATCCATAAAAGTTTCTTGTTTCTTCTTTACCTAAAAAATGGAATTCAGACTTCAGAATCTGGCATTTAAAGCTCCATTTATTTACTTTTAAAGCATATTTCTCTTTTCCCCTGTAGAAAACATTCATGCTTGCATCAGTCTTTATCCTTTAATACTAACCAAAGCCGGCACACTTCTGCTACTGTCTTTATTGTCTTCTGGAATTCCCTAACTTCTTTTTCCACTTACAACAATCTATTTTAACATACCTCCTTCATGTCATTTTAATCATACCCATCAGAAGTGACTTCTGTCTCCTTCTGAACTACTTACTGTATCTTTTGAGTTGACCCACTCAAGTGATAGTATATTTTACTTTGTGGGTGTCTGGCCATTTTTCTAAATTATAAACATTCAATAGAATGCATTGAATGAAAGGCTATTTTGCCTACCATCAATTTCAGTTCTCACAGAAAACCTGGAAAAATGCTGCCATAATTACAAATTTATAGAAAAGTTGCTAGTATGAGATAGTCCCTCCCATTGGGAAGCTTGCACAAGCCTCTTATCTTCATCCATCAGAGTACAGACAGAATGAAAAACACAATCACAGAAAACTAACCAAAATGATCATATGGATCATTTTGTTACACATAATGTTTGTTACACAAGGATCACAGCCTTGTGTAACTGAATCAAACTATGAGCCATGACGTGCAGGGTCACTTAAGGTCATGGTGGAGAGTTCTGACAAAACAAGATCCATGGGAGAAGGGAACATCAAACCATTTCAGCATTCTTGCTTTGAGAAACACATGAACAGTATGAAAAGGCAAAAAGATATGGCACTTAAAGATGAGCCCTCCACATCAGTAGGTGTCCAATATGCTACTGGCGAAGGCCAGAAAAATAGCTCCAGAAAGAATGAAGAAGCTGAGCCAAAATGGAAATGATGCCCAGCTGTGGATGCACCTGGTGGTGAAAGCATTCAGTCCAAGCTGTAAGGAACAATATCATATAGAAACCTGGAATGTTAGGTCTATGAATCAAGGTAAATTAGATGTGGTCAAACAGGAAATGACAAGAGTGAACAGCGACATTTTAGGAATCAGTGAACTAAAATGGATGTGAATAGGCATATTTAATTCAGATGACCATTATATTTGCTACTGTGGGCAAGAATTCCTTAGAAGAAATGGAATAGCCCTCAGAGTCAACAAGAGTCGGAAATGCAATCAATACTTGGCTGCAATCTCAAAAATGACAGAATGGTCTTGGTTCACTTCCAAGGCAAACCATTCAACATCACAGTAATCCAAGTCTGTGCCCCAACCACCAACACCAAAGAAGCTGAAATTGAGCAGTTCCAAGAAGACTTACAAGACCTTTCAAAACTAACACCAAAAAAAGATGTCCTTTTTGTCATAGGGGTTGGAATGCAAAAGTAAGAAGTCAAGAAATACCTGGAGTAACAGGCAAGTTTGGTTTTGGAGTACAAAATAAAGCAGGGAAAAGGCTAACAGAGATTTTCCAAGAGAACTCACTGGTTATAGCAAACACCCTCTTTCAACAACACAAGAGATGACTCTACACATGGACTTCACCAGATGGTCAATATAGATTTGATTATATTCTTTACAGCCAAAGGTGGAGAAGCTCTACACAGTCAGCAAAAGCAAGACCAGGAGCTCACTGTGGCTCAGATCATGAACTCCTTATTGCAAAATTCAGATATAAATTGAAGAAAGTAGAGAAAAACCACTAGGCCATTCAGGTATCTGCCTGCAATGCAGGAGACCTGGGTTCGATCCCTGGGTTGGGAAGATGCCCTGGAGGAGGACGTGGCAATCCACTCCATCATTCTTGCTTGGACAATTCTCATGGACAGAAGAGCCTGGCGAGCTGAAGTCCATGGGATCACAAAGAATCGGACACGATTGAGTGACTAACACGCATTCAGGTATGACCTAAATCAAATTCCTTATGGTTATATAGTGGAAATGACAAATAGATATAAAGGGATTTGATCTGATAGAGTGCTTGAAGAACTATGGATGGAGGTTCATAACATTATATAGGAGGAAGTGACCAACTCATTCCCCCCAAAAAGTATTGCAACAAGGCAAAATGGTTGTCTGAGGAGGCCTTACAAACAGCTGAGAAAGAAGTGAAAGGCAAAGGAAAAAGGAAAAGATATAGCCACCTGAATTGAGTTCCAAAAACAGCAGAGAGAGATAAGAAAGCCTTCTTAAATGAATGATGCACAGAAATAGAGGAAAACAATAGAATGGGAAAAACTAGAGATCTTTTTAAGAAAATTAGAAATATCAAGGGAATAGTTCATGCAAAGATGGGCACAATAAAGGACAGAAATGGTAAGGATCTAATAAAAGCAGAAGAGATTAAGAAGAGGTGGCAAGAATACACAGAAGAACTGTACAAAAAAGGTCTTAATGACCCAGATAACCACGAAGGTGTGGTCATTCACCTACAGTCAGACATCCTGTATTGTAAAGACCAGTGGACCTTAGGCATTACTACAAACAAAGATAGTGGAGGTGATAGAATTCCAGCTGAGCTATTTCAAAACCTAAAAGATGATGCTGTTAAAAGTGCTGCACTCAATATGTCAGCAAATCTGGAAAAGTCAGCAGACCACAGGCCTGCAAAAGGTCAGTTTTCATTCCAATCCCAAAGAAGGGCGATGTCAAAGAACGTTCAAATTACCACACAATTGTGCTTATTTCACATGCTAGCAGGGTAATGTTCAAAAATCCTTCAAGCTAGGCTTCAACAGTATGTGAACTGAGAACTTCCAGATGTACAAGCCGGACTTAGAAAAGGCAGAGGAATCAGAGATCAAATTGCCAACATTCGTTAGATCATTAAAAAATGCAAAGGAATTGCAGAAAAACATCTAATTCTGCTACATTGACTATGTTAAAGCCTTTGACTGTGTGGATCAAAACAAACTGTAGAAAATTCTTAGAGATGGGACTACCAGACCACCTTATCTGCTTCCTGAGAAATCTGCATGCATGTCAAGAAGCAACAGTTAGAACTGGACATGCAATAATGGACTGGTTAAAAATTGGTAAAGGAGCACATCAAGAGGCTGTATATTGTCACCCTGCTTATTTAACTTATATGCAGAGTACATCATGCACAATTATGGGTAGGATGAAGTTCAAGCTGGAATATCAATAACCTCAGATATGCAAATGACACCACCCTAATGACAGAAAGGGAAGGCTGACTAAAGAGCCTCTTGATGAAGGTGAAAGAGGAGAGTGAAAAAGTTGGCTTAAAACTCAAAATGAAAAAACTAAGATCATGGCATCTGGTCTCATCACTTCATAGCAAACAGATGGGAAAACAATGGAAATAGTGACAGACTTTATTTTCTTGGGTTCAAAAATCACTGTAGATGGTGACTGCAGCCTTGAAATTAAAAGATGCCTGTTTCTTGGAAGAAAAGCTATGACAAACCTAGATAGCACACTGAAAGGCAGAGACAGTACTTTACCAACAAAGGTCCGTCTAGTCAAAGCTATGGTTTTCCCATAGTAGTCATGTATGGATGAAAGAACTAGACCATAAAGAAGGCTGAGTGCCAAAGAATTTGTGCTTTTGAACTGTAGTGCTGTAGTCTCTTGAGAGTCCTTGGACTGTGAGGAAATCAAACCAGTCAATTCTAAAGGAAATCAGTCTTGACTATGCATTGGAAAGACTGATGCTGAAGCTGAAACTCCAATACTTTGGCCACCTGATGCAAAGAGCGGACTCATTGGAAAAGACCCTGATGCTGGGAAAGATTGGAGACAAAAGAAGAGAGTGGAAGGGCATGCAATGGTTAGATAGCATCATCAACTCAATGGACATGAATTAGAGCAAACTCCAGGGAAGAGGAAAGGACAGAGGAGGCTGGCACACTGAAGTCTACAGGGTTGAAAAGATTTGGACACAACTTAGTGACTGGACAGTAACAACTACTACAACTATAATGACTATGCTGAGCTCTTTATATACTGGATATTTACTGGTTAATATTCCTCACTAGAATATTCCTCACTAGAATACATTCTATAATTCCTTCTTTTAAGTACCCTAACTGCTCAACCACTTGGTTTGGATTAGACTGACTCTACACTAGCCTCCACAGATAGGCACTGGTTATCTTAAGCCAGTCAGTTTATCTTGTCCTCCATGCATCTATATGGGCTTCCCAGGTGGCACTAGTGGTAAAGAACCCACCTGCCAATGCAGGAGACATAAGAGACATGGGTTCGATCACTGGGTCAGGAAGATCCCCTGGAGGAGGAAATGGCAACCCACTCTATTCTTACCTGGAGAATCCCCATATACAGAGGAGCCTGGCAGGCTACAGTTCATAGCATCGCACAGAGTCAGACATGACTGAAGAGACTTAGCACGCACACACACACCATGCATCTGTAATTAGTTAGAAATGGGTCTGGAAGTAGGTCTCAGGCAATCAGCACAAGCCATTCAACTGGCTACAACGACTAGTTCAAGGGCAGGCACTTGGTCCAGAGTGACTTCTTGGAATGCTACGATACAAATTCGTCTTTTTGTTTGGGTTGGTGATATGAAGATGCAGGGTTTGAGAATACTATAAGAAGAAAGCCTGAGGAAGTATGGGGATCACTGTGTGGGCTGAAGTAGAAAGAAGCCCAGAAAATGAGCCAAAGGAAGGAATTCTATCATTTGCATTCTATCAGAAAATCTTCACTGCTGAAATGCAATTCAAATTGTTTTACTCTGACAAGTGCTCTTGGAGTCTGCTTCCCAGAGTTAGTCATTGTTTATTCAAAATGTCTTTCTACTGCTATCCATTTAAAACTAGTTGTGCCATCCATGTGCCATGATCTATTCATTTCCCAAAATAAAGCTAGAAAGGTAAAAGATTGTTGTCAATAGTACTTTAAATACGTCATCATTTGTTGTCAGTTGTATCTGTATCACTCTGGTTCCTAGGTTTCCGGTTTCACAAGTTCATGTTAATTGTGTGGGACTTCTGGACCTTTCATTCTGGCACTCCTCCCATCTCCCTTTTTGGCTTATTTGACTTTGGCTTTCCAAATGGATCTCAACACTATTTTTAATCTTCCATGTTGGCCCATATCCTCTTCTCTACTATATTTGTTGAAAAACTCTCTACTGGCAGAATTTCACTCTCTGAGAATCTTCTTCTCCTCCTTGAACTTACTGTACAAATAGAGGAATTCTCACTTTGTATCTGGCACTGTATCAAGGATTTTGACAATAAATTTTCCTTTGACATAAATAAGTTATAAATAATATATTCATAATTAATGCAGTTAATATATTTATTTTATTTTAGAATGACCACATGTGTCAGTTCTTTCCATAGTCTACATTTGAGCTCAAACTAGAAATGACATCATTTTGATTTCTTACATTCCAAACTACCAGTTTCATATGGATATTTGAGAACTGAATATTTTCTCAGTTTATAACAAGGTCAACTGATAATTCTTAAAACACCTGGTTAGTGATGGACAAAAGCCTACTTTTTTATGGCTACTGAAGAATTAGCTTCTAACTTGAAATTAATTAGCTTCTAAGATGAAGAATATTTTAAAGAGAAATATGTTAAATTAGTATCTGTCACCCATTCCATTACTATCTTTAGTCACAGAAACATTTATCAATCCTTTGAAACAAGGTAGGCACTGTGTCAGGTTCTGATGATGCCCTGCTGAATAAAAGGGTATGCCCTGTTCCCTTGTGGGGAGTACCCAAATTGTAAAAGACACCAGTGCCACTCAAAGACTATACAGTCACAGCACTCTTTTCATTTGAATATTTCCCTGGTATTCATATAGATATAATCTCCTGAGAAAAACACCTAGAAAAATATCTGAACCAAAAGTCTTAATCCAGATGTTCATCCAGGCTAAGCAGATGTTTAACCCACTGAAGAAGCAAGGTAGAAGATGTGGCAAACTGGCAGATGCATGCCCAGGCTAAAGGGACATGCTGCCACAAGGAAATGTGGGCTTAGTGTTGCCAGAGCTTCACATGTTTTCTAGTGAAGCCAGACTCTGAAATGTTGAAATGCAATTTAAAAATTATGGGGCCAAACAAAAATATATGATTTGGCCTGCAAGCCACCAATATATATTTTTTTTTAATGGGAGAACTAAGTTTATAATGATCTGATTTAATACCATCAATTCAAATCTTAGGTAATTTCTTATAAGCAAATCCCATAACCTCTCCTGAGCACCACCTATCTATGCAATGTGTAACCTACCCAGCAGGTGGTGTTTGACAGTGACACTCTAGGAGTGCTAATCTTCATAAAGTGTGTTATATTTCATTTTCATATGATAATGACCATTATTCTCTGCCTCTTCCACTTGTAATAAACTCTACTGTTCAAATTAAGTGTACTACATGCTTTCTTCAACTTTTAAATTTTAATTTATTGTATCTGTCATGTAATTATGTTGTAATACTTAGGCCACAGAAAACCCTTTAATTGTCACTAACTCTTGTTTGAACTTCTTATTCATTTTTCTTGTCATAAATGAAGAAGTTATTAATGGTTTAAATCTTATTTGATATTCTATGGTCTGCTTTGAAATTTCTTCAAGCTAAAATCATCATTATCCTGCCATACAGTATTTGGACACAATGGGGAATTGATCAGCAATTTGTTCACATGCTCTTTCTTGAGAAAGTAGTTTCCTATGAAAAGTCCTATTTTTCCAGTACTCTTTTTTTGGAGGAAAAAAAGTGGGAGGGAGGGATTCTTAGTTAGCAAGTTAATTCTTACAAAAGTTTCTCAATCTTAAAGTCTGCCCTATTTGAACTCTAGGCATAGGTTCCATATTTGGTCACCAGTCAGCATGACAGTTCTTTAGGACCTAGTTAAAGCTCACATGGGCTTCCCTGGTGGCTTAGATGGTAAAGAATCTGCCTGCAATATGGGAGACCCAGGTTTGATCCTTCTTTTGAGTAGATCTCCTGGAGAAGGAAATAGCTACCCACTCCAGAATTCTTGCCTGGAGAATTCTATGGACAGAGAAGCTTCGTAGGCTACAGTCCATGGGATCACAAAGAGTTGGACACAACTGAGTGACTAACACTTTCACTTTCAATGCTCACATGTTTGGGGGTCAACTCTTATCTAGAACCCTGTTGAGA
This sequence comes from Bos grunniens, assembly GCF_055505025.1. Classification (NCBI taxonomy): domain Eukaryota; kingdom Metazoa; phylum Chordata; class Mammalia; order Artiodactyla; family Bovidae; genus Bos; species Bos grunniens. The sequence goes on along the minus strand of NC_141168.1, from coordinate 66,084,654 downwards.
AAAACAGTCCTTTCCTTCCCCCCAGAAATTCCAAGGCTACTTCTTAGAAAGCTGTATAAATGGGCCATGTTGCTTGGATTGCCATAAAATTAACTGAATGAATTTCACTCTGGAACAATATCCCTATTCTATCAGAATGTACTAAAGTGAAGAGCTTTAGGTAAGTATTATCGTATTCACTGAAGCTGTTATGAGGTGGTGGTTGGTTAGGTGCTAAGTCATGTCCAATTCTTGCCACCCTATGGACTGTAGTCCTTCAGGCTTCTTTGTCCTTGGAATTTCCCAGACAAGAATACTGGAGTGGGTTGCCATTTCCTTCTCCAGGGGATCTTCCCAACCTAGAGCATGAACCTGTGAATCCCGCATTGCAAGCAAGCAGTCTGCATTATTGGAGAAGGCAATGGCAACCCATTCCAGTACTCTTGCCTGGAAAATCCCATGGACGGAGGGGCCTGGTAGGCTGTAGTCCATGGGGTCGCTAGGAGTTGGACACGACTGAGCGACTTCACTTTCACTTTTCACTTTTCACTTTCATGCATTGGAGAAGGAAATGCCAACCCACTCCAGTGTTCTTGCCTGGAGAATCCCAGGGACGGGGAGCCTGGTGGGCTGCTGTCTATGGGGTCGCACAGAGTCGGATACGACTAAAGCGACTTAGCAGCAGCAGCAGTCTGCATTATAAGTGGATTCTTTACCGCTGAGCCACCAGGGAAGCTCTTATGAGGTAGAAAACGTCTATCAAATTAAGCAGAAAAATCTGCTCATAGGTAGAGGGTATATTAACTTTAAGACAAAGTCAAAGCTCAAATTTAACAATGATTGTGGTGCTCTATTCATATTTTTTATTGATCTCAACTCTCTTACTCTCATTTATAATGTTCAAGGTTCTACCTTTTTTGTTTTACATTTTATTTTACTGATTCTTCTTGAGTGTAGTCTTCCAGGCTCTACGGCAGAATTTGTTCTTAAAGACCCTGATAGCTCAGTTGGTAAAGAATCCACCTGTAATGCAGAAGACCCTGGTTCAATTCCTGGGTTGGGAAGATCTGCTGGAGAAGGGATAGGCTACCCACCCCAGTATTCTTGGGCTTCTCTTGCAGCTCAGCTGGTAAAGAATCTGCCTGCAATGCGGGAGGCCTGGGTTTGATCCCTGTGTTGGGAAGATCCCCTGGAGAAGGGAAAGGCTACCCACTCCAGTATTCTGGCCTGGAGAATTCCATGGACTGTATAGTCCATAGGGTCACAAAGAGTCAGACACGACTGAGCAACTTTCACTTTCACAAGCAATTAAACGTAATCACTGACAACTTCTATCTATTTTACTTTGATGAATCTAGTACTTTATATATTTCCAATATTTGCTTTCTTATTACTTTTTCTCTAGGCTATTAAGTTCTCAAAATCTAAATATTAGCTTCTTAAGAAGCTTGGAAAGGAGAAAAATAACAAGGTATTGCCTAGGATGAAATTCAAGAAATGTTATGATGATCTCCTTTCCTTCTCTAACACTTGTTTTTATCACATTTGTGAAATCCACAAATGATAAATCCTGGACTGTGATTATTAGAATTTCTTCTAGTCACAATAAGTCTAAATTTTCTTTAAAAAAAAAAAAAAAAACAGCTAGAAAGATATAATTAAAAAACTCCAAAGTAGTGCCAAGGAGCTATCAGGGTCATTCAGTTTTAACCTCCCAGAAATTTAAAATTTCAATAACGTACTTTCAAAGAAGGTCTGTGATTTTAAATTGCAAAACTCTCGAGGAGAAAAAAAAATGACCGAGGTGGCTTCCTTGTCAATTAAATAGTAAATTTTCAGATGACACAAACTGCCATTTTAAATCAATTCAACAGAAATACAACAGGATTGAAATGTGTGGTCACAACTGGCTTGATGGTAAGGCTTATTTTATAATTCTGCATTGGGTAACGGAAGCCACCTGCCAAACGTGGTACGAGTGTGAGAAGGACATTTGCCTTTATAGGGAAAGGAAAAACCTTTCAAGGAAGTTAAAGTGAAATGAATATGACCTAGGAGATTTGAATAACCAGCCAAACTTTTGTCAAATCTTATTTTAACTTACTTTGTATATTAATGGCATTAGTCTTGCACCTTTCCCTGTCAAGCTATATATGAAAATATGAGCATTTAATATTGGGGAGTCTAAAACCTTAAGGTAAATGTTTAAAATATAGTTAGAATAGAATATTCGCAAGAAGCAATTATATTGTGACAGATCTTTCTGAATGCAAAATACTCTGTTGTTCCGATAGCGCTCTAATTCTCTTTCTCTGAATCTGTCTCTGGTTCTCTCTTGTTTCAATAGTGCTATGTCAACAAATACATTTTAAATTAACTAGTTTACCTGGTCTGCCACCTAAGAAACCATGCCAGGATTTTATTAAGAAATGAAGCATTTTATAATAATTAACAAGAACCTTTTTTGTTTTTACCATGAATATTTTCATGCATTGTAAAAAGTTTGGAACCCTTTTCTCCTCACCTGGTAAAAGAGTTTTGTGTGTCCACTGAGTTTGCTAACTTTTCTTGCACACTTACATCTTAGCCAATATCTTGTTCAACACTTAGCAAAGAACATACTTTTATAATACTAGTCAAAATGTACCCTAGTCCTATTAAAAAGTTAAACAGAAGTTTAAATTTGATTTCTAACTATTTCCCAAATAGCAATAATGTGTATTCAATTGAGAGAAGGAATTCTTAACAACTGAGAATCGATGCATGTACTATAATCCTGCTTGCAATGAAATTACATGAGTATTTTACTGTGCAGTATGTCAGGGTGGAAAGAGAACATAATTTCCTCAAGGGAAGAGAATATTTTTTAACTAAATATCCAACTCTCTAATGAAAAGTTTGAAGATTAACATAATTTTGCATGAAATCACTCTATTCCTCAAAATGCAGGTGTGTTCAAGCCCACGTGAACGATATTTTTAATAAAATAAATAAGCAAGGGAGTCATTGAATAAGTGAATGAAATGAAAAAACGGAACTGAGAAGGAATCACTTAAATTAGTGGATACCTGAGGCTTTAAAATATTCATACTTTCCTCATCTATGTTTATACAACATTTAACTTTTTAGGAGTTAAATTAACACACAATTAACTACCTGTGAAAATAAATACTCTTATAACATGTTACAAAAGACTAGTAAAACTGTCCCTCAGAATAATTTCCCTGATAAAACTATGCTCTCCACAATCTACTTTAATTATGTTAAATGTAAAGTCAGAAGCCGCATTTGGAAGAAGATATGGGAGATATAAGTATGTATGATTAATACTTTCATTATTATATTTTTCTTCATTTTTCAAATATTTCAACAGTTAAGTACATATTTTGCGATACAAAAAAATTAAAGAACTTTAAATGTTACCAAATAATTAAAATCAAGTCTCTAATATACAAATGTCCTGATATATAAATTCTCAGAAAAGAGCCTAAGGTCTCTGGTCCCCAAATACTTCTGGAAATTATCTTTATTTTTTCTTCTTGTGCTTGTCAACTAATTGCTACCTGGGACCAGCATTTTTTTCCAGCATGGCCCCTATTTGTTAACCATTAATTTGAGTCAGCATGTCATCCTTAAAGGTAAAATCAGCAAAAGTGAAAAAGGGAAGACCAAACTATTGCTTATTCCCTTTGCTTCAAATGGTAATGCTCTCTGGCTCCCTACACAATACCGTGTGGTCTAGGTAAAGCCTTTCTGAAATAGGTTTTAGGATCTTTATGACTTAAAGTAGCCTGAGTCTATTTTTCCTCTGTTTCAGAATATTCTGCCTTGGGTAAACAAATCCCACTTTTAGTATGCTTTTGTGCTTTTGCTCTTCAATATAAAGAATGGAGAATAAAAAAAAAATTAAAAAGCTTAAAAAAACAAAGTAGGAGGTATAGGAGAGAATCATTTTACCTCCTGTAACTTTCCCCTCTGCTGTTTGTACTGAAACCTTTGTTGTTGTTATTTAATCACTACATTTTGTCTGACTCTTTTGCAACCCCGTGGACTGTAGCCCACCAGGTTCCTTTGTCCATGGGATTATCCAAGCAAGAATACTGGAGTGGGTTGTCATTTCCTTCTCTAGGGGATCTTCCTGACCCAGAGATCAAACCCATGTCTCCTGCTTGGCAGACAGATTTCTTTACCGATGAGCCAGCTGGGAAGCCAAAGTAAAACCTTTAAGAAACCTTAATATTATATTGTGTGTTCTGTTCATGGAAAGTAGCATTAAGGAAATTAATGAGAACTAATTATTTTGTACTTGATTAGGGATGTTAGAAATAGTTACCTGAAATAATAAGACACTGGTTAAAAAAAAAACCAAAAGGCAACAAGCAATGCCTTGTAAGCACTATTCTAAATGAGGTGCTCTTGTAGGTACCAGGGTAGAGAACAGGCCTGTGGTTATCCCTTTCTTCTAAATTTGGGCAAATATTAGGTTGGTGAAAAAGTAATTACAGTTTTGGACCTTGAATTTTAAATCATTATAACTAGGCTCAAACACATGTTTATTAATCAAAGTAGGAACCATACAGTCAACACATTTTTGCCAACAAGAAATAAACTTGTTTATTCCTGTAGCATAAAAATCCATGTTTCAGGATTCAATGAACTCTTGGAAAGCATTTTTGCCTCCTGCTGGTTGCGAAGCATTTCCCCTGCAAAAAGTTGTTGAGATACTTGAAGAAGTAGTAGTCAGTTGGCAAGAAATCAGTGAATATGGTGGAAGAGGTATAACTTTGCGGCCCAATTTGTTTGACGTTTGAAGCATTGGGTGTGCGACCTGCAGTAGGGCATCGTGCTGGAGAAGAAACGAGCCCTTTCTACTGACCAATGCCAGCTGCAGGCCTTGCAGTTTTAGGTGCATCTAATTGATTTGCTGATCATACTTCTCAGATGTAATGATTTCACAGGGATTCAGAAACCTGTAGGGGATCAGACGGGTAGCAGACCACCAAACAGTGACCATGACCATTTTTTTGGTGCAGGTTGGGCTTTGAGAAGTGCTTTGGAGCATCTTTGCAATCCAACCACTGAGCTAGTTGTCGCCGGTTGTCATAAAATCCACTTTTCATTGCCCGTCACAACCAATCGAGAAATGGTTTGTTGTTGTTACACAGGAGAAGATGACACTTCAAAGTGACGATTTTTTTGATTTTCAGTTAATTCATGAGGCACCCAATTTTCAAGCTTTTTCATCTTTCCAATTTGCTTCAAAAGTTGAACGACCATAGAATGGTCAACATTGAGTTTTTCGGCAACTTCTCATGTTGTTGAAGAGGATCAGCTTCTATGATCCTCTCAGTTGGTCCCTGTCAAACATGGCCAGCCAATGCGCTTCTCATCTTCAAGGCTCTCATCTTCTTTGCAAAGCTTCTTGAGCCACCACTGCACTGTCTGTCTGTTGCGAGTTGTCTTCTGTTTTACAACCCATTTTGAACTTGAATAAGAAAATTGCTCAAATTTTCTTTTTGTCTAACATCATGTCCCTAGTCTACAATAAATATCAAAATAAATAGCAAGTAATGTCATTAGGAAAAAGACATACAGCAAGCAACAAGCAGTAAAATGTATTATGTACACACATAGTTATGTATAACATAAATCTAACTACATTTATTTTAGAATATATTTCAGTATCAAACAGCAACATTCAACAATCCAAAAACTGCAATTACTTTTGCACCAAACTAATAAGTTCCACTCTGAGAGAATGGATAGGAAGCCTAATCAAGACTCCTATTAGGCTGAATTCTCTAATCAAGATTTAGGACAATAAAGCTGTTGTTTTGAAACTCACTTTGATACCATGTCTCCTTCTCAATCTGTTTTTTGTTGGAGGCAGAGGCAGAAGGAATTCAAGCCCACCAGTAGATAAGACAGACTTTCCTTTGCTGTGGAGAATTCAGTTTTTGTTGTAGTGAAGTCATCAAACTGTTGCACAAGCAAAACTTTACTCAAATTAGGATAGAAAGTGAAACAAAGTGAAGTCACTCAGTCGTGTCCGATTCTTCCCGACCCCATGGACTGTAGTCTACCCCAGCTCCTCTGTCCATGGGATTTTCCAGGCAAGAGTACTGGAGTGGGTTGCCATTTCCTTCTCCAGGGGATCTTTCCGACCCAGGGATCAAACCTGGGTCTCCCGCATTGCAGGCAGACACTTTACCATCTGAGCCACCAGGGAAGCTTCAAATTAGGATAAATGTTCTATAAAAGATCTTTTGGGAGCATCTACCAAGAGAACCCGACCAGCTCTGGCAGGTCAGGGCAGGCTTTCTTGAGAAAGGGAGCTTTGAGCTGAATTCAGAAAGATCAATTGTTGAGGCTGTGACCCAGGTAGACGGAGAGAGAAGTGGGAGTGTCCTATGCAAAGGGAAGAACTTGGGCAGAAGCAGCTTGGCACAGTCATTGATTAGAGAGGTCCACCTGGTTGATGTATAAAAGCAAGTAAGTAGATGACAGTGAGGTAGGCAAGGGCTTTCTTCTTTATTCCTGGAATAACTGGAAACCATTCAGTGATTTTAAGCCAGAATCAGATGTTTGTTTTTAAACTAATCAGTAAGGCTTCAGTGAGGTGAATGTTTCAAAAGGATGCAAGAATAGATGTGAAGAAAGTTTCTAGGAGATCATTACAAGAGCCAAGACCCTGTGACTCTCTCGTCCTTCACCAGAAAGCTTTAACTCTGGGAGTCCTCAACCAACTTTGTAGTCAGGGGGAAAGAATATGTCCTGATTCCAAGTGCACTGTGGAGATGCAGCCTTGGTATATCTGGCAGGGAATATGCCTGCATATTTCCAATAGAACTAATGTCAATCGGTTCTTCTCAGGCTAACAGTACAGTATGCCCCAATACACATGGCTAAAGTGGATCTTTGGAGGCTAGTTGAAGACAGCATCACCTTTTTCAAATTTTCCTTGGACCCATTTTCTATTGACTCTCCAACATGACTGAACTCACTCCTCTTCCAGAAGGGAGCTACCATTATTTGGCAATTCTTTATTTCTAACTCTGACCTTTCCTCTTTATCCCAGATAAATACTTCCAATGGACTCTTCGCACCTAATGTTCCCTGTATATTTTGAAGGTATCTCAAACTCAACATTTCTAATACTATACTTGTTTTTTAATCCACTTTGAATTCCATATCTCATTAATGGTGAGAAATACGAAGTACTGTCATCATCTGTCAGTCTTCAATACTAATCAAGTGCACCTTAGAACTATTGATACCTTAAATTTGGTTCTTCCTCCTCTTATAATAATAATAATGATAATAATAACTAATGCTTATTATGAGCTTAATATGCATTTGAAAACTATGCTGAACATTTATATTCACTTAATCCTCACAATGATCATGTGCCATTATCATCCCACTATTCAGAGGAAATTGAGACTTCAGAGAAGTTACATTATATCGAAACTCAGGGGTGTCATATCTGAGGCCCTTCACAATTTGACCATACTTTATCTCTTCAGGTTCATCTCTCACAATCCATCCAACTTCTACAGTTCAGTGATAATCAACCTCTTGACTATTTTCTAAATATGCCATACTCTTTAATGACTCTGAAAATAAGCTATTTCTGACTCAATTTTCAAGATCAACCTTAAATGTTAGCTCCTTTATGAAACCTCTAACTTTACTGTAACACTCCTATTCATCTCCATGGTTCTTTAACTGAAGTTTCTATCCTATAGGTAACTAACTTCAGGTTACAATTATTTGTTTATAAGTATGTCTTCTCAGGAGAATTTTAGTTTTCCAGGGATAGACAAATATCTTATGCTTAGAGTCCAGAACAGTTCCTGGAAAGGGGCAAGAATTCTGTTACTTTTTACTAGAAGAGTGATGATATCTATCATCTATCTCTAGCACTGTTCTAAGTTCTCACACATATTGTTCGTTTAATCCTCATAAGAAGTCGAGAGTCAAAGAGATTAAATAACTATCACAGAAATTATAAACTGTCTCCTAATACCTGTTCTTCAATTTTCTCTCATGGAAATAAAATCCACATTTTTTAGGTGGTCTTATGGCTATCCAGAACCATGACTTTAATTCCTTTAAGGCTTCTAACTAGGTAGCCCTTGTAAGTAAGATCTGAACCTTGGCTGTGCAATTAAAAGAAAGAAGGTATGTATCCACTTCTATTTTTCTCCTTTTCTTTTGGATGAAATGAGAAAACAGTGGTGGTCATCAGGGAAGACACAGAGCGGGTAGCACTCTAGAGAGAGCAGAGCAACATGCAAAGCAATCTGAGCTCCTGAAGACCTTATAGAGCAGATCCATTTTGATAGATTATTCCCAAAGATGGCCCCAATAATTCCTCCCATTTTACAAGTACTTTTGCAATATAATTTTGCCATCTTATCAGTAAGAGGTAATTTGTGTTTAAATCTGGGCTGAGCCTGTGACTTGCTTAAGCCAACAGAATGGAGCAGAAATGACACTGTGACCTTCCGACCTGGACCTGAAGAAGCCTTGCCGCCTCTGCATTCATCCTCTTGGAAGACAAGCGGTCATGTCGATAAGTTCATGACAGACTACCAAGTGATGAGAGACCACATACAAAGAGATAGGTCACATGTTGGAGAATCAACTGGCTATAACTGCAGGAAGCACAAAAGCACCAGGCATACGGCACTAGGACTTCTTGGATATCTGAGACTCACTCGCATTAGCCCAGCTGATAGGATGTGAAGCAGAGATGGCCTTCCTCACTGAGCCCTGCCCAAATTCCTGACTCTCATACTGACACCTCTTTCCAAGCTCTGAAGTTTTGAGGCCGTTATATGATAGACAGACAGTAATATAACTAAAACAAACACTGTGCCAGCTAGACTTATGAAAAGAAACTTTTAATACTGCAATTAGCCACTGTCATCTTGTGTCTCTGGGACATGAGTGAAGCCTATATTCTAGCTACTACAGTAACTTAATAGAGTTCCCACATTAAGAGGCTCCGAAAGAGGACTAGAAGCAAAGCAGTCTAGCTCCAGATCCTAGGTTCTAAACCACAGAATTATTCTTTCTAAAAGGAAAAGAGGAAAAGGAAAGAAAAAGACCCATTTATTTATGGGAAAACATACTTGTTTTAAATAGCCAATGAAATATTCTCTATTATAAGGTAAAGTCTGCTTTAATGGTTTATAATAATTATAAATTGACACAGACTTCCTATTTGGCTAACAGGTGACACCTATACTCTAATTTCAATCTTTATTAATATTTTTCTACAAAAAACTCCTTAATTTCACTTGAGAGAAACATCATAGATATCTTTACCCTTCTTATTAAATTATAAATTTCTTCAAAGCACAAACTTTATCATGTTTTAAGTCCTTCACAGCCTCTAACAGATCATTTTGCCCATTATGAATATTCAATAACTATTAAGGTATTTTCTTGATTTGTTTAAAATACAAAAATGATGAACACTTAGAAAATGGTAATTGCCTTAAATTTCACATTACTTTGAATACCTGAGGAAAAAATTAATGAAGTTTTACTTTATTGAGCTTTAAGAATATGTCAACAAATTAAATAATATTACAACAAACTCCAGGAGACTGTCTTAATACTTTTATTTTATCAGAACTTTGTAAGACATATGAAGCTTAAATAAATAATCCATCACCTTAAATTTATAAATTATTATTTTAACATTAAATGTTAATGTTTAACAATTACTAAATGTTTAACAATTATTATTTTAACATGCAATTATAAATTTAACATTATTTGTTGTTATCCACTAAAATGTGCCTGGCATGCAAAAGGACTACATACTATGTATAATTATGTTTTCTAGACTAGTTATTTGGAGAAGGAAATGGCAACCCACTTGCCTGGAGAATCCCAGGGACGGGGGAGCCTGCTGCGCTGCCGTCTCTGGGGTCGCACAGAGTCAGACACGACTGAAGCGACTTAGCAGCAGCAGCAGACTAGTTATTCTCTTGAGGATTATGAAATATCAAAATAAAGTTATATCACTAATTTGATCATTGCCTAAGTCTGAGGAAATGGGAAGATCAATGGATGAGGCGATAACTCAGCATCTATGAGGCAATGGGAAAGAAATAGGCTTTTACAGTTCTGAGTTTGAGCTCTTCTATGCAGATTCCAAGCTCTTGCTACTTAAACTTCTCTATCTTATTTTTGCAAATGTAATGGATAGAAGGGTAGCTATCTTACACGAATATTGCAAAGCATAAAAGAGCAAATGTATGAAAAGCACCTAACCCAGCATCTCACAATATAGTAGATAAGCGATCAATAGCAATACATTTTATTCTTATTTTGGTGCTCTAAGAAATCTAATATCTTGATGGCCCACTTTTTTGTTTCTTCTAAGAGAAAAGGGGACTGACTTTGATTAGAGCACCCAGAGTTCTGATTTCAACAACTTAAACTTTTCTACAAAAGTAGACTTTATATTGTTGATTTTATATTTTCTCCATGTAAGGAAGTAATGACTGAAAAAGCATTCCCTTTGGACTTCCTGTTTGTTTGTTTGTTTTTGTCACAAACCACTTTGTCAGGATGGACATTTGTCTACTGGCTATGTTTGGGGACCACTGGATTAAATGCTGTTCTGTTGCCCAGTTTCCTTCGCAACTGGAAAACAGTTTGATTCTATAAATCCATGCCTGTCTAATTACACAGATGTACACAGATAATTTCTTGAATATAAATTAAAAATAAAATTTACTTAAAAGAAAGAGTATGGGGAAGATGTTCAAGATCTACACAATTAATTTAAACGTTGATCAATTTAGCAATCTACTCCTTTCCTTTAAAACTCTAACAGTTACTCAAAAGTTGACAATTTTTGAAAACATATTAACCTTGGTTTATTTATACATAGGAATAAAAGCTAATAGTGGAATGAGTTTGGGCTTTGAAATTGGACAGAATTGCCTATTAACACTGGTTCATCAGTCATAATTCTGTGAGAAGCTGCCTGAGCATTTCATTTCTCAGAGTATCTGTATTCTTCTGGGGAAACTGATCACAAATGTCTCAAGGGCACTTGTGAGAAGTAAGATAAGAAAGCCTGCAGAGACTAATACTTAGTCAGTGCTTGGTAAATTTATTTTAAAATGCATGTCTTTCCACCTTTTTTTCTTTTCCCAGTTTGCTCAGGAGATGCTCTCTGCACACTTGTTGTCCCAGTCAAATTAATGCTAGTGCTCATTTTTACATTCATAAGTGCACAAGTTTGGATGAAAATTTAAACGGTGGTCCTACTTGTGAAAGAATCCTCCCCAAGGTGTGTGCTTTGGGCCTTAACCTTCATTCTTAGGCCAAGCTTTTGAAGCAGTTATTTTAAAAAATATAAAGATTAAGTGAATACTTTGCGTTTGTAAGAGAGGAGAACAGAACAATACCGTTCAGCTGCCTGGGGAATCATATCCTTCATCCACAATTTACATCCTTCACCTATTATTTACTAGCTATATTACAAGGTCAAACTGTTTAATCCTTCTGAGTATTTGTTTTTCATCCCTTATCTAAATTGGCAACATGAAGATTAAAGGAGATAATAAAGTATCTGGTAGAATATATGATAATAAATGTTCAATATGTGATTGCTATTATATTATTATTTTAGCACATGTGTTCACACGCTAATGGAAGAATGCACATTCGTATGGTATTTCTGGGGACACGTGTATATAAAGTAAAAATGTGGGTGCTTTCTGAGCCCTCCAAAAAACTCTTCTAAGAATTCTATCAAGGAAATAAGTATGGGTTTACATATTGGCAAAGGAAATGGCAACCTACTCCAGTATTCTTGCCTTGAAAATCCCATGGACAGAGGATCCTGGTGGGCTATAGTCCAACTTTTCACCTTTGCTTAAGTATAATTGATGCCTACTGAACCATACATAAAGTTCACAATTTGTTGAATTTTGACGATTCATCTGAAACTATCAGCACAATCAAGATAATGACCACTCATCATCCCTAAAAGTTTCAACTTGTTTACTATAGTCTATTTTCTCCTCTTCCTATTCTTAGACAAGACTAAATGCAGTTTTTAATGGTAAAAGAATGGGCAATCTAAAAGTCAAAATGAAACACTAGATACGTAAGTTTACCTTAGGTTTGGGTGGTAATACACTGAGCTGATTAAAGGTATGGGCTTTGGTGTTGCACATAAGGAAATAACAACCCACTCCAGTATTCTTGCCTGGAGAATCCCATGGACAGAGGAGCCTGGCAGGCTACAGTCCATGGGGTCGCAAAGAGTCGGACAGAAAGGAGTGACTAATACTTTCACTTTCACCCTGTTTCTTAGTGCTTGTATCACCTTGATAAGAACCGATCTCTCTGAGCCTCAATTTCTTTATCACTAAAACAGAAAAAATGTCTACTTTAGAGAATAAATGGACTATAGTATTTATAGGACATAGTAGAGAATTCATTTTGGGACCTAGTTAGACCTCAATAAATGGTAGTTATTATTGGGTACCAAGAAGAAAATCATGTGCAGGATATTTAATGGAAATGCTTAATGGAAATATTTAATGGAAATTTAATAGGAAATGTTCATAATTAAGTGACAAAAGCAAGTTATCATTTAGAGAACCCCCATATTTTAATTTTTAAAAACTATACATATATAGATTCATAGAGAAGAACATATTTGTAGATATACCAATGTCAACAATGAATATCACTAATGATTTCTATTTTTTCAGTATTGTCTATGTTCCACAATAAATAAATTTTCATTTTGGTAATCTGATAAAAAAATAGGAACTTTGTATATTTTTAAAAAGTAAGTGTGAATTTCATTCATTCATTTAGTAGTCAGACATTTACTTAGTATTTATTCCAGAGTAGACACTGTGGGACACTGGAGTTAAAAAATAAAAATGAAAAATTATTTACTCTCAAGGGAGAAAGAGGCACTAATCACACCACAGTATTTTTAAATATTTTCATTTAATTAATAGAATAATTTGAGAAGAATTAAGTGTCAGGTTGTAGGTCATAAAAAGTAGAGCCCTACTACACATAGGGTTTATTTTTCTATTTCTAAAACTATATGTGTACCCTTCATAAGAAGTATAACATCTGCATATGTCTGTCTTACTTCTAAAAATTATTTTTATTTCTTTTTATTCTATTTTTATGAAGGCAAAAGGAGAAGGTGGCAGTAAGTGATGAGATGGTTAGATAGCACTACTGACTCAATGGCATGAATTTGAGCAAACTCCAGGAGGTAGTAGAAGACAGAGGAGGAGCCTGTTGTGTTGCAGTCCATGGGCTCACAAAGAGTCAGACATGTCGCGATCGAACAACAACAAAAATGTTACAACATCACTGTCTGTGTTCAGTTCAGTCACTCAGTTGTGTCCGACTCTTTGCGACCCCATGGACCAAGGCATGCCAGCCTTCCCTGTCCATCACCAACTCCCGGAGTTCATTCAAACTCACGTCTATTGAGTCGGTGATGCCATCTAGCCATCTCATCCTCTGTCGTCCCCTTCTCCTCCTGCCCCCAATCCCTCCCAGCATCAGAGTCTTTTCCAATGAGTCAACTCTTCGCATGAGGTGGCCAAAGTACTGGAGCTACCTACCTTAAATTAGAAGCACTAATGAAAAAGAAATATGTCTATTTAATATTTTTGCATCATAAATAGCTGATAAATTAATGACATATCATGTGAATAACTCAAAATAGAGAATTCCACGCTTGTATTTCAGATTGGTTATAAAACAACCCAGGATTCTTCTCAAGCAAAGCAACACAGTTAATTCACACCAAATTCTTTCACTAAAATTAAAACCATTTCCAAATATGCTATTTCTTTGGTTTAAAAACCTGTTCTATTTAAAACAAAATTACCATTGGCCATAGGTACCAATAAACACATATACTGATTAAACATAAAAACAATGAAAGTGAAATTAATGAAATGTGAAGGAACTTAAAAATATTTAAAATAACCCCACATTTATATTAATAGTATTAAGAAAATGTGTCTTCTATATAGAAAAATCATCTAACACAGATCTAAACTTGTTAGATCTTTAAATAGTTAACTATTTCAAACACAAAGGAACTCTAAGATTACTGTATTTGAGCCCCGCTGTGCTACCATCTTGATTTTAGCCATTGATCTGGTTAGAATGCCAGGTTCTTTTGCTTTCTGTGTTACGCTAAATTGCTAATATCTGACAACAAGCAGCACTTTTCCAGGCTCAGACATTATGTTGATATGCTAATGATCCAAAATGAGGCCACTAGACATCAATTATATAAATGAGACTAGGAACAGGGCCAACACAGGTACATTCTACTAATTTGTTCATCTCTGTTGGCCATAAGCCAACTGCATGACAAGCAAATTGCCCCTAAAGACATCAGGGCATGAGTCCTTCGCTCCAGAGAAGGATTGTACTCTTCATACCTGTGTGATCTCTATCTGCCTAAGGACATTTTAATGAATCACACAATGACCTATTGAGAATACATCTGAAGGGTCAGTAAATTCACATACTGAGAAGAGTACAAAGCACTAAAAAATACCTAAGTAGAAAACAAACTATCTGAGACCAACATAAAACTAAAATCAAGTTTCTAAAGCACAATGTAGGAAAAAGGCAAAAGACAACATCATTCTTTTCTAATATTTCAAATTTTGAAAAAGTATAACTCCATATCACTAACAGATTTAGTGTAACTGAGTTTAATCAGAACAATTAAACATTATCCTCTATCCTCACAATGATTTTTACATATGATATACTAACAACTTCAAGCCAAAATGTTTTCCATTAGGGCACACCTTTGAATTTTTAATATAAATGAACAGAGAAATCTAATTCTTTGAATATCGTTTTAGGACAAACATAAACACAATTAATGAATGGTATCTACAAACAGAAGATAAGCAAATAGCAAAGACATTACTTTGCCAACAAAGGTCCGTCCAGTCAAAGCTATAGCTTTTCCAGTAGTCATGTATGGATGTGAGAGCTGGACTATAAAGAAAGCTGAGCGCCAAAGAATTGATGCTTTTGAACTGTGGTGGAAAAGACTCTTGAGAGTCCCTTGGACTGCAAGGAGATCCAACCAGTCCATTCTAAAGGAGATCAGCCCTGGATGTTCATTGGAAGGACTCATGTTGAAGCTGAAACTCCAATACTTTGGCCACCTGATGCGAAGAGCTGACTCATTTGAAAAGACTCTGATGCTGGGAAAGATTGAAGGCAGGAGGAGAAGGGGATGACAGAGGAAGAGATGGTTGGATGGCATCACCGACTCAATGGACATGAGTTTGGGTAAACTCTGGGAGTTGGTGATGGACATGGAGGCCTGGTGTGCCTTGGTCCATGGGGTTGCAAAGAGTCGGACACGCCTGAGTGACTGAACTGAATTGAACTAACACTGTCTTGGAAATCACCTCAGAGGGGTTTAAATGAAAGGATACAAAATTTCTACATGCTAACATCACATGGGGAAAACTCTATTCTAATAAGTTTTTGATATAGTAAAGAAACTATTATAATGGTTTATTGTTTATTTTTGGCTATTTTGGCAGTCATTAAAGAGAGACATTATATGCAGAGTCAAGCCATTTAGTAGGGCCTTCATATCCTTTGTTCAGAAATGTCCAAGTCAGACCAGCTTACTTTTATAGCAGAAGGAGAAAACAAGAAAATGCAAGTGCTGATTTCAGCCATCAGTGCCACAGAAACATTCAGTCTACAAATTGCAGCATCTAGATGGCCTGCGGCTGCTGCTGCTGCTAAGTCGCTTCAGTTGTGTCTGACTCTGTGCGACCCCATAGACGGCAGCCCACCAGGCTGCCCCGTCCCTGGGATTCTCCAGGCAAGAACACTGGAGTGGGTTGCCACTTCCTTCTCCAATGTATGAAAGTGAAAAGTGAAAGTGAAGTCTCTCAGTTGTGTCCGACTCTAGCGACCCCATGGACTGCAGCCTACCAGGCTCCTCTGTCCATGGGATTTTCCAGGCAAAAGTACTGGAGTGGGGTGCCATTGCCTTCTCCGCTGGATGGCCTAACAATCACCAATTCCAGACCAGGTAAGCATTAGGATGGAAGTCCTGGATGGGGACAAGTTGCTTCCCAAGAGGCAGGGATTAGGAAAGGAGAAGAGTCAAACTTAAAGTTAACAGAACAGAACTTCTCGCCTCACTGTTTTTTGGTTTGTATTCCTGCTTCAGTCTTCAGGCCTGAGTCCTGTGAAAGTTCTAACTCCAACCTCAGCATTTTCCAGCTATGGTTCAGATATGTTCTGACTTTCCTGCTGACAAGAATCCTCCATCAGCCCCCACCAGAAGCCCCCAGCATCCTGGGTCCTCTTTCTTCAAGACATAGTGGATTTGTTTTCCATTTGGAAGCTGTGCTTGCTCTTGACCGACACAGATCTCCATCTTTACAACACTTCGAGTTCTCTAATGCTTTCAAAAGATGATTATTTTAGAGAAAATTCTTAGTTATCAGACTGGTGTATTCACTTAACTCATATCATGGGTGGCTTTTCAGTGAAACAGAGTGAATAGCATTTTGATAGCCTACTTGTCAAAAGAGGGAAACATATGAGCCATCGCACATGAGATTATATCCCACAGTGGTTAAGAGTATGAAGTGTGGCATGAAGACAATCTGCATTTGAGCCTTAGGTTTACCACTTACTAGTTATGAGTTTTAGTGATGTACCCTCTTTATGCTTCAGATACTACCATCATCCACCTACAATTACTGTTAGGAAAATGTAGTTTTAAAAATGTCTATAAAATATTTAATGTACTGTCTGACTATAGTACATGCTACCTGTATGTATGTACAACTGTCTGTATGTCAGAAGTTCGTGTCACAAGTGGTGGTATTTATAGTCAGGAAGCTTCCTCGACTGGATTCAGCAGGACTCTCAGCATATAAATGTCCCCTCTAGTTGGGCAAGAAGCACCAATGCTGCAATTCACCCTCTCTGCTATGGTAGATTAAAAATGGCAACAAATTCTTGGCTACTCCTGACACTGTGAGATGAGTTTAATTGTCTTCCTCAGAAAAAATTACTTGGCCTTACTGACTTGCTGGACAAACAGAGGGACATAGAAGCAATGTTCTTGGACTTCCAAGGCTACACCAAAGCCTTAGAGTTTCCACCCTGGACCATTCTATGGAACTCCTGTTGCTAAGCTGTGAGAGCCCATGCAACCCACATTAAGAGGAACCAAAACACTCAGTTGACAGCCCTGGCTGAATTCAGATCCAGAGATCAGAACCAATTTATCAGGCTTGTGAGTGAGCCATCTGAAGGGGCTCAGTCCTACAGCTTAGGTCAAGCAGCCCCAATTGAAGCTACACAGAATAGAGACAAACTTTCCAGTTAAGCCCTACCAAAACTGTAGATCTGTGTAAGCAAAATACATGACTATTATTTTAAGCTACTAAGTTTTGGGGTGGTCTGTGACACAGCAGTAGGTAACTGGAATGTTTGTCAGAGCAGTCTAGTCAGCAACAACATCAGAGTTCTGTTTATCAGTACCTAATTTATTTTGGTACAGTGCTATGATACAGCAGTGGCTGATGAAGGCATCACTGTTGATTCCATGAATTTGACTGTTCAATAGCCACTAGGCTGGACGTTCCTGCAACTCTGCTCAATCCTCTTTATAAGTCTCATTAGAGACTAAAGATCTGTCCAAAATGGTACAGGGGGTTACACCCACTGTTCTGCCACCCTTCCTCAAAAACACACATGGTGAAGGTTCTGATGATGATCAGTGTGGCCTCCAAAACTGGGCCTACATTATTGGCTATTAAAATTGTTCTAATGCTATTCTTCATGGTAATCATAAACAATATATAATAATCGATATTCTCAAAATGATACTCTGTTTCACACAATGAATTTTAAGTATGGAGAAATTTGGTTTAAATTAATATATATATGTGTGTATATATATATATGTGTATATATATATATATATATATCAGATTTTAAAATGGCATCCTTTGTCTGTTTTCTCTGTGATCTATATGAAATACTTAATCTTGAACTTTTTTTTCAAATTATATATATATGCCATGGAGTGATATGTATAATTTAGTTCAATTAGAAATTTATACTGTAAATAAAACAGGTTTCAAAAGTCATCTTAGACTATTGAAGGTATCATTGCAACTAAAAATAATAATTAAAAATTAAAGAAAATAATTAGCATGACTTTTAGTTTTTAAAATCAGACAGATGTTTTACTAATAGTTATAAAAACTGGAATACTACTTGCCCTTAGACCCAAACAAATGTGTCTTTTTCACTAATTTCAGTGTGATGGGTAATTTTCAAAGAAAATCAGATATTTTTCAATGTATAAAGCAAGATCCAAAAAACCAATTTCGACTACTTATGTATACAATTGCACATATAAAACACATGTTGTCCTTGTTGTTCAGTCACTCAGTCATATCCATGCAACCACATGGACTGCAGTACTCCAGGCCTCCCTATCCTTCACCATTGTCTGGAACCTACTCAAACTCATGTCCATTGGGTCGGTAATGCCCGCTTTGTCACCCCCTTCTCCTCCTGCCTTCAATCTACCCCAGCATCAGGGACTTTTCTAATGAGTCAGCTCTTCGTATCAGGTGGCCACAGTACTGGAGTTTGAGCTTCAGCATCAGTCCTTCCAATGAATATTCAGGACTGATTTCCTTTAGGATTGACCAGTTAGATCTCCTTGCAGTCCAAGGGACTCTCAAGAGTCTTCTCCAACACCACAGTTCAAAAGCATCAATTCTTTGGTGCTCAGCTTTCTTTATGGTCCAACTTTCACATCTATACACGACTGGAAAAATCATAGCTTTGACTATATAGACCTTTGTCAGCAAAGTAATAAATCTGCTGTCTAGGTTTGTCCTAGCTTTTCTTCTGCAAGGAGCAAGCATCTTAATTTCATGGCTGCAGTCACCATCTGTAGTGATTCTGGAGCCTAAGAAAATTAAGTCTGTCACTGTTCCCATTATTTTCCCATCTATTTGCCATGAAGTAATGGGACTGGGAGGAGAAGGGGACGACAGAGGATGAGATGGCTGGATGGCATCACCAACTCGATGGACAGGAGTTTGGGTGAACTCTGGGAATTGGTGATGGACAGGGAGGCCTTGCGTGCTGCCATTCATGAGGTTGCAAAGAGTTGGACACGACTGAGCGACTGAACTGAAATGAATGGGACCAGATGCCATGATCTTCATTTTTCGAATGTTGACTTTTAAGCCAGTTTTTTCACTCTCCTCTTTCATCTTCATCAAGAGGCTCTTTAGTTCCTCTTCACTTTTTGCCATAAGGGTGGTGTCATCTGCCTAACTGAAGTTATTGATATTTCTCCCGGCAATCTTGATTCCAGCTTGTGCTTCATCCAGCCTGCATTTTGCATGATGTACACTGCATATAAGTTATATAAGCAGCGTGACAATATACTGTCTCGACATATTCCTCTCAATTTTGAACCAGTCTGTTGTTCCATGACTAGTTCTAACTGTTGCTTCTTGGCCTACACACAGGTTTCTCAGGAGGCAGGTGAGGTGGTCTGGCATTCCCATCTCTTCAAGAATTTTCCACAGTTTGTGTGATCCACACAGCCAAAGGCTTTAGCATAGTCAGTGAAGCAGCAAATGTGAAAGTGAAAGTCTGACTCTTTGTGACCTCATGGACTATAGCCTGCCAAGCTCCTCTGTTCATGAAATTCTCCATGCAAGAATACTGGTATGGACAGTCAGTCATTCCCTTCTCCAGGGGATCTTCCCAACCCAGGGATCAAACCCAGGTCTCCCTCATTGCAGGTGGATTCTTTACCATCTGAGCCAGCAGGGAAGCTCAAGTATTCTGGAGTAGGTAGCCTATCCCTTCTCCTGAGGATCTTCCAAACTCAGGTATCTAACTGGGCTCTCCTACATTGCAGACAGATTCTTTACCAGCTGTGCTACCAGGGAAGCCCCAGTGAAACAGTAGATGTTTTTTCCTATATTCTCTTGTTTTTTCTATGATCCAATGGATGGTGGCAATTTGATCTCTGGTTCCTCTGCCTTTTGTAAATCCAGCTTGAACATCTCGAAGTTCTTAGTTCACATACTGTTGAAGTCTAGTTTAGAGAATGTTGGGCCTTACTTTGATAGCATGTGGAATTGTTCAAAAGACTATTGCAATTGTGCAATAGTCTGAACATTCTTTGGCATAGCCCTTCTTTTGGATTGGAATGAAAACTGACCTTTTCCAGTCCTGAGGTCACTGCTGAGTTTTCCAAATTTGCTGGCATATTGGGTGCAGCACTTTAACAGCAACATCTTTTAGGATTTGAAATAGTTCACCTGGAATTTCAACACCTCCACTAGTTTTGTTCATAGTGTTGTCTCCTAAGGCCCACTTGACCTCTCATTCTAAGATATCTGTCTCTAGGTGAGTGATGACACCACTGTGGCTGTTTGGGTCATGAAGATCTTTTCTGTATAGTTCTGTGTATTCTTGCCACCTCTTCTTAACATCTTCTGCTTCTGTTAGGTTCATGCCTTTTCTGTCCTTTATTGTGCCTATCTCTGCATGAAATGTTTTCTTGGTATCTCTAATTTTCTTGAAATGATCTCTAGTCTTTCCCATTCTATTGTTTTTCTCTTTTTCTGTGCATTCTTCACTTAGGATGGCTTTCTTATCTCTGCTTGCTATTCTTTGGAACTCTCCATTCAAATGGGCATATCTTTCCTTTCCTCCTTTGCCTTTTGCTTCTCTTCTTTTCTCAGTTATTTGTAAGACCTCCTCAGACAACCATTTTACCTTTTTTTCATTTCTTTTTCTTGGGGATGGTTTTGATAACTGCTTCCTGTACAGTGTTACAAACCTCCATCCATGGTTCTCCAGGTATGTATTCATATAATTGCCAAGCATAGTACAGTGCTTGTTTAGCTACCTTACATAGATACTCTTATCTTCACTAGAAGGGGATGATGTGCTACAGTTTTAGAAGAGAAATGCTAGCCTGAGAGCCATGGGATTATATTATTACTAATACATTAATTGCATTAATTGACACAATTATAAAGTAGTGTTAGCACATCAGTGAGGATCAAAGAATAGTAGAGAGGTATGTCTGCTGTAGGGATGGAAGCTTGTGCACTCAGAACTCAACAAAAATGGCTTTCAGGGATGTAAAGATCTACTAAGTTGCAGAGATGTAACGTGGTATCTATTCTAAAGCATTAATTTTAAGATTCATTTTGTTTTATTGTTCATAGCTCTATTATTCAGAGTGGAATATTTAGTAACCAATTAATTCTTACACTGACAAATCCTAATATACTCCTGGAAGCAAGGGCATCAGATTGGAGGAGCCCTGCCTATGATTCCTCCATGGCAGGATAATCCCCAGATGATGATGTATAAAATAGCTGGGAGGTTTCAAAGTCTCAGACCGGTGTCCTGAAGGCCAAATGCAGTCAGTCAAAGTGTTTTCCTTGATAATGACAGTACACAGGATATTTTAAAACAATTGAATTTGTATACCTTTAGAAGTGGCCTGTAATCTCCAGTTTTGTCTTCCTCCATCACTTCCTAAGTTATTAACAAAAGTTCTTTTTATTCATTGGTGGGCTTTGCTTGGCTCCCAAAGGCATATGAGTTTAAAACTCCTGAGCTATACTTGTTGTTCCTATTATCTATAAGTATTTGTTTGATATGATGTAGAACATATACACACAAGCACACAAATATATTGTAAGTTAGTCTGTGCACAAAGCACATGCTCTACATATTCGAAGAGAGGGAAAAAAATCAAAATAGTTAAGTGGAATTTGTCTCCCTATTCTAATAACGGACCTGGTCATTTGAATTCCTTAATATCCAATCTTAACAAAATGCTAATAATGCTTTAAAAGCAGTAGTATAATACCCTGAATCAACTAAACTCTAATTTTACTAAAAAAAAAAAATCTAATAGGAATGAGAGGTAATAATATGTATAGCACATCTTATAAATGGCATCCAAGACAAAACAAAATTACAATTATCTTCATTTCATGACGCAATAATTGTTGCCAGGAAAAGAAAATAAGGATGTGACAGCTTAAAAGTCTATCAACTGAAAATGTGTAATGATTGCTGCTGAGAAATTGCATAACACATATTCCATTCACCTTCCCAAACAAACAACAGACTGAGCTTCAGATGTGTTGCCAGACTATTAGAGAATTATTCTTTGTTTTTATTTATTTAAATCCAGTGGAGTTCAGTGGCAAACATTCATCTTCTCTTTCTGTATATCAGTGCAGCTTTTTAGTTAACAAAATTAAAAAGGAAGAGAAAACACATTCATATTTGTTAGGTTTAGGTGAACTAACTATGCATTGTAAAGTAAAAACAGAGGCAAAATGTGCCTTTTTAGTACATTAATTATGATCTATTATTTCCTTTATGTTTAGAACACACGAGGGAAAAATAACATTTGTACCCATAGGTATACTAATGAGATTAGACATGAAGCTTTTGAAATAAACCTCAAACAGCTATTACCAAGCCTTATTACTGTTTAGTAGCTTCGATCACACAGTCATTTAGTCACAAATCTGTGGCTATAGACCAAATCCATACAGACTTTTAAAAGGACATAAACACCTCAAGGGACAAAAAAAAAAAAAAAAAGATATCTGCAAAACCTTCCTTGAGTGAGAGTTCAACTACTTCCCGTGGCAGTTTGCACACGTTTTCCAGCATGAATTTCACTTATTTAAACAGGTGAAAGTAATTAGATTTTTAAATGATTGTATTGTCAGTCGGTCTGCACTCTGACAGAAGAATTCATACTGACTGTAAAAACCCTAAAACTCATAAAAATAGGAATTTGGGGAAAAATGATTAGTAGCACATTTCTAAATTCACACACACACACAGAGGGAGAGAGAGAAAGAGAGAGAAATTAAATATATTCATTTTGTGTGTGTTATATCAAATAACCATGGAATACAAATACAGAACTTATTTTTTTTGGAAATAAGGTATGAGAAATACCAATCACTTTCTATAGGGACAGTCTAATACTACATTAAAAAAAGGAAATGTACACAAATAGTTGCTATCAACTGTACTGTGCTACAGCCTATTGTAAAAATTAGATTGAAACAACTTAAAATCTCAGTAAATGGCTATTGTCAGATCAGGTCTGACAATAGCCTTTTAGAGATCTAAAGAGATTAATATCCTCTAAACACAGAAGTCATATCAATGTAAAAAATAATACAATGAAAACTGCAGAGCTTTAATTTCTGAAAAGCCCAGCTAATTATATACTCCATGGCTTTCAGACTTCCTTACCAATAGTGGTACTCAGTGAATATATAAATGTGGTATAGACCACATATAAATGTGGTATAAAAGTCTGTATGATTTGGTCACTCAGTGATACTCAGTGAAATATAAATAATGAAATTTCTATTTCACATTTTGTATTAGAATCAAAACTTGAGTCATTTTGAGCCTAACAGAAATTCACTGTGTATATTCTATAATCTACTTTTCCTAAAACTAAGGTTTTGATATATGATTAATTAGGCTGAAATAATAAAATAGGTTTTGGCTGTATTTAATTAAACTTGTCATTTTTAAAAAAGAATGGATCCAATTATACTAAGATAGCCTCTTATGAAACGTCTGAGATGACCAAATGAAATATACAATGTTTTTAAAGGAAAAGTTAGATTTGGTTTGTTAAACTGTAGTTTTTAAACACATGTAATGCTGTTTTGTATGACAGCCTGCAGAAAGAAAAAAAAAAAAATAGAAGTGGATCCTAGCTATGTTCATATTAATTACATGATACAGCATGATTAGATGAGAGTAATTAGTGTATGCTGAAGTAAACTGAGTTTGAAAGCTTACTCAACATTATTAAGCACCCTTTTTGAAAGTAGTAAATAGCTTAATTTAATTTGTGCCAGTTAAAGCACACAGACTTCCAAAAACCAAGATAGTACTGAATTTACTCTTTTACCCAAATCATATTAATAAATGCAGAGTAAGAGATGTCCGAATGATAGTAGCCAAAGATTATGTGCTTATTTAACTTTTTTTCACCATTAATATTCATCACAGACTGACTTAGTCTTATCAAAATCATCAATGCTTGTGTGATTTTTGCCTATGGTCTTAAAAAACTAAACAAGACTGTTGCAAAACCCAAATGTCCTTAAAAGCTACTCAATTTTATACGTAAGAGATTATGTGAAAACAAAATGTGAGCTATCTGTAAAATACAGCTAAAAAATTTAATCCAAAAGAATTAAAGCAGGGAGGTATTTTACCTATTAAATAAAAGTGAGATTTTCTGTAAGTAAGACTAATGACAAACTATATATCTACAGTTCAACTGAATATAAACAACCATGTGTTGTCCATTAGGGAGACATTCACTCAGGGTTATTTTCCTAGCTATGGTGATGAATTTGCACCAATCCATCTACACAGTCTCACCCAGTTCTCCTTGTCACCAACTGCACACATTTGCCAGCCAGCTGGCTGGGGTGAGGGGCATATCCTATGCCACATAACAAAGAGAAGTTTGCTGGCCTGCACCAGGATGAAGCCCATGACCTCTCCTTCATTAACAATATGGACAGCCACATGAGCTAACTGGTCACTGATTAAAATAAATGCATACCTTGCAGACCAGAAACACTAGCACCAAACTTCAATGCACTGATATAAGAAACATTTATTTTTGCATTCTCAAATAAAATTTCTTATTTCTGTTATAAGAACAAATTTCATGAAACTAAATGCTACAGTCATTACAACAAAATCACTATAAAATTGAAAGGGAAAATAAGCACCAAAAAGACATTAAGTACTTAAGGCTAACTCAACCAAGGTTAATTCCACTGGTTAAAAGTTAACTTTAAATCAAAATGTCTCTTAAGAGGAAGGATCTAAATTAAATAAACTTCTAACAAAATACTCTTAATGAAAATGATCAAAGACATACAAGTAAGTATCCCTTATAAGTCGGAATAATAAATCTACCCCTTAACAATCACAAGTTTATGTCTTTCTCTTATTGTTGCTTTAAATTTTACTTTTGAAACACATGGGCTTCTCTGATAGCTCAGTTGGTAAAGAATCTGCCTGCAATGCAGGAGACCCCAATTCCATTCCTGGGTTGGGAAGATCCCCTGGAGAAGGGATAGGTTACCCACTCCAGTATTCTTTGTCTTCCCTGGTGGCTCAGATAGTAAAGAATTCACCTGCAATGCGGGAGATCTGGATTGGGAAGATCCCCTGGAGAAGGGATCTGGCCTGGAAAATTCCACGGATTGTATAATCCATGGGGTCACAAAGAGTTGGACACAACTGAGCAACTTTCACTTTCACTTTGAAATATATATATACACATACATACACATCAACAACAGGGGAAGGGACATGAAAGAAAGCAATTTCTAACCTAGAGGATATATCCTCTAGGATATTATGATAATAGTATAAGCATTATTAACATATAACCTTAAAAAAGATCAAGTAAGAATAAAATATGTAACATGGAAAAACTGAACAGTCATAATTTAGTCAACTCATGCTATTTCCTTATTAACACTAGAAATAATTTATTTAGTTGGCATCTCCTCTTAGATATACATCTTTGTGTTTGTCTTCTTTCATTTCTAGTCACATCCTTTTGAAAGGTGAGCATAGAAAAGGATATAACAGGGTCTATTTACTTTGTTTAAACATTATAATTTTAATGCATTTACATTTAAGGCACTCACATTATGTCACTGACTCATCTTTCCCCTCATAAGGTTAAAAATAAGCATGTCTACTATTTCATAACCCTATACCTAGTTCTCCCCACTCAATCCATTTATTCATAAACCTGTGTTTCCTTAACAACTATATGCACTTATAGCAAGGTTTATATCTAATCACAATTATTTCTTAAAATGTCTTCTCTTCTGTACTTCTAAATGCACATGCTAGCTCAGTCATGTCCAGTTCCTTGTGACAGCATGGACTGTAGCCCTCCAGGTTCCTCTGGCCATGGGACTCTCCAGGCAACAATACTGGAGTGGGTTGCTATTTCCTCCTCCAAGGGATTTTTTCCAACCCAAGGACTGAACCGGTGTCTCCTGCATCGGTAAGTGGACTCTTTACCACTGAGACACCTGGGAATCCCACTTCTAAAACAGAGACATGTCTTAATTCAGTTTTGCCTTTTTACCAATAAGCTAAGTGCTTTACATGGCCTTCTCTCGTAGCTCAGTTGGTAAAGAATCAGCCTGCAATGCAGGAGACCTGGGTTCAATTCCTAGGTTGGGAAGATCCCCTGGAGAAGGAAATGGCAATCCACTCCAGTATTCTTGCCTGGAGAATCCCATGGACAGAGGAACCTGGTAGGCTACAGTCCATAGGGTCTCAAGAGTTGGACACGACTTGGCAACTAAACCACTACCACCACCAAGTGCTTTACGTATAAAAGAAGATGCTTAATAAGTGAACACTGGATAGGGAAAAAAAAAAAAAGGTGAATGAATTTCTATTAAATTTTACTTTGTTTTGGCCTATGACCCTCTTCATATCTTCCTGAATAAGGATTATTTTAACCCTGCCATCCAACCTTACATTGTCCTTAAATTTGATAGTCAGGTCTTCTATACTTTACTCAGAAGTCAGTGACAAATGTTGAAAACGATAGGGTCTCTAGCATGTCAATCATGGACCTTGCTTTTAGCTGTCATCCATCAATTAACAAGTAATCCTTGAATGTGATCATCCAGGCAGCTACACTCCATTTAATTCTATAGCATATTTTTCTCTAACTGTTCACACAAATATTTTCACTTTGTCAAAAGATCTGCTATAATCAGGATTGATTATATTCACAGCTTTCACTAAGTATTCTACCAAAAAAGAAAACAAGTTTGATTTTAAATAGCATACTATTAGTGAAAAACACATGGTTTCTAGTAATACGAGCAATTTTAAAGGTTCACACACCTTCGACTTATTTAACAAAATCACTGGACCAATATGGACAATTCTACGAATATCCAGCTTCTCTACTTTAAAAAATTTGTCCCTTGAGCTCACTCTAATCATGTAAACTCTCCCTGTTTTTGATATCTCAAGTATTATCCATTTTAGTTTTGTGATAAGCATGAGCTGTTTCAGTACTTGCATTCTACATGACCCTAGACACTAAAGTAGCTAAGTATTCTCTCTCACTTAAGAGTTCCTCTGTAATCTGTTTTTTCTATTCTTTGCATATTGCTCTCCTTAAAAGAAAAGAAGCAAAATAGGACTTGAGCTCTACTCTCTTACCATAATCTTTTAACATC
Source organism: Bos grunniens (assembly GCF_055505025.1). Classification (NCBI taxonomy): domain Eukaryota; kingdom Metazoa; phylum Chordata; class Mammalia; order Artiodactyla; family Bovidae; genus Bos; species Bos grunniens. The sequence continues at coordinate 66,057,265 of NC_141168.1, read as the reverse complement.
TCACCATTTATTCTAAGCAATAAATTTTATGCATTGTTCTTTCAGTGTGAACAGTGCTCCAAAAAGATCTAACAATTTTAATTTCCTTGCCATTTTTGTAAGCCTTACATCAATCTCAAGTTTATCTTCTCTGATATTTTCTCATGGTTATGACCTAATTTTCTATTAAACATTTACTCTAAGTTCACAGATTTTTTTCTGTTTGTCTTTTTTTTTTAATTTATACTCTGTTCATCCCACCCCACAGGTCATCATAGTTTTATCGTATCAATATTGTTAGAATTTTAAGGTTCCCTTTTAGGATTTTTAGCTATGGAATCACTTAAATCTTTAGGTATTCTAACTAAAAAACTAATAAATGACTTATAAGTATTATTGCATTACATGGCCCCTTCTGGGTTACCTTTCAATCTTCATCAAGAGCTAGCAATCCAGTCTTAGAAAAAAAGCATTCCATAAGCAACTTAGATGATTTTTTTGAGTGGGCTTTTACTTTTTAATCATACTTTGTAAACATTTTTAATAATATTTAAGATATTTTGAATTAACGATAATGTCAAATATAATAAGAAAAGATCCTTAGATGTCATGAAATGTTAAATTTGCTGAATTGTGTGAATGCACACTGACTGTTATTTTAAAAATTGTAAACAAAATGTTTATGAAAAAAACAAATCATTTTCAACTCTCTTGCTCTTAAAAGTTGTTTTTTTATGCCCACTGAAATAATTATTTTATAATTTGAGCACTCTTAGGTATAGAAATATTACTATTATTATTGGCTGAATAATTTATATTTGAAGTCTACTTTCCCTAAGGCACACAATCTGCTTTTAAACATAACCAGGATTTTTTTCCTTTCCTTCCTTTCCTTCAAACTTTATTTTAATATGGGAACTATCTCAAACATTCTTTTTCCTTTTATAGTGTCAACCATCCTTCTATACTCGTTAGAAAGAATTTAGTCCATTGAGGCATTTTCCTATATGTTTTTCTCTATGTTCTTACAAGGACCTGAAATCAATTCTTAATTATCCTAGGCAAATTGTGCTTTCAACTTCATATTGACATTTAACACCAAATATAATTTGTTATATAGTTTGATCATGATTTGAATACTGTTCCTAATGTTTATTCATATTTCCCTAACATTTCTCTGATGGGAGATCCTAAGCATTGCTCTGTCCACAGGAAGAGAAAAGCCTCTGAAGAGAGAGGAAGGAGGGGCAACTCTATTTCAGCTGACAATGATGCTGCCCTTCTCCAACAAGGTGTGCCTGATATTAAAAGACTAAGCAAATTCAAAAATTACCAGCACCTACTAATAAAGCTAGAGTAGATTTTCACTGCTCAGTTTTAAGAGCACAGAGAATATGGAATCCTTTGTGCACAGAACACCAACTATTACCCAAAGCCAAATTAAAATGACTTTTGAATGGTTTGCAAATTACACAAAATTACACATTATTCTGCTTGTCACTACTAGCTTGGAAAATTAAGAGATGATTATATTCTTTATATCTTAAACTATACAGTAAATATTGTGGTAACTTCCCAATATCAATTTTCATTTTCCTGATAACTGATATTTTGGCCTAAATATTGTACTACTTAGAACTTTTTTGGTTATGAGCATTAGAAAACCTAATTTATGGTTTAAGGAAGAAGGAATTTTATTTTCATATAATAGGAAATTCAGAAGTAGTTGGGTGAGTTTGATTTAGTGACTCAATAAGTCACTAAGGCTTTATAGCATTGGATGTATCCTATTGACAGTTTTCCTCACAATCAAAAGATGGCTGCTAGGAGAAATCAAGGCAACATGCTTCTTTTTTTTCTTTTTTTTTCATTGAAAGGGGTAGAAAGGAAGGAGAAAGGGTGAGAAGGTAGGAGTGAAATAGATGAAAGTGGGGAGGGAGGCACATTTCTTTTCACTTTCTCTTAAAAGAAAGAGTATTCCTAGTTGCCTCCAGCCAACCTCTCCTCATTTATCACTGACAAATCTGGGACAAATGACAATTTCTTAACCAGCTATAAGCAAGAAGAATGAAACTACCCTTAAATGTTAATTATTCAAACTGCACTGCTGCTACTCAGAATATCTGGTGGAATAAATATTGAAAAACAAATATGTTCAGGGTAGATATCATAGATATAGACCTTATAGAATCAATGTATTTGGGAACTAATTCCTATGGGTGCCATATGACCTAGTTCTGTTCACTGACACTGGAGAAGCCATTTATTGGAGACCTCCAAGACAAAAGCTCTGTAATTTCTGAAAAAGCTATAGAAACTGTTAGGGGAAGCACACTGACTGAACCGCCCACCCTGGCCAGGCACCATAGTAACCATTTGCATGAGTTGTTTTATGACAGCAGGTCCTGGTAAGGAACACGGAACTAACAAGCCACCATCAACCTAAAGAGTTCAGGAAAGGTCAAAAGGAGACACCACATGTCTGACCACCTCCCAGAATCCTTCTCTCTGGCATACATCTTGGCTGAACAAGGCCTGCACCACCAGGAAGGACTCTGACTCACAATGATTGGCTAAAGACAACCAGAAACTAATCCCATCACCATCACTGCAAGCCATGTGGCAGAGCTGTTCTCCTGGGTTCCCTTACTCTACTGCTCTCCACCCGGGTGCCCTTTACCAATAAAATCTCTTGCTTTATCAGCACATGTGTCTCCTCGGACAATTCATTTCTGAATATTAGACAAGAGCCCAGTTTCAGGCCATCACTCTTTATTTCTCTTCTAAGATGTGGCTAGAGAATTGTATAGTCCTTTGAGTGAAGAGAAAGTGGATATGGTAGACAAAGGAGACAGAAGCTTAATGATACCACTGAACTAATAAAGCAAACCAATCAACACTCAAACTAATTTTTAATTTCCAGTTAGTTAAAACAATCAACCCCCATTTCTATTTTTTAGCCATTTGAAGTGGATTTCCTAAATCGCTGAAGTTTATCCCCAGGTGATAGTAGTAGTAGTGAAAGTCACTCAGTCGTGTCGACTCTTGCAACCCCATGGACTGTAGCCCATTAGGTTCCTCTGTCCATGGGATTCTCCAGGCAAGAATACTGGAGTGGATTGCCATGATAGCAGTCTGCAAGTATTTAATGTAGGAGCAGTATGTTTTCAAGACAAGATGCTACTTTGAACAACTTAAGCACCACAAATATATGCAATCACATGTATTATGATGATAAATTCCAGCATATGAGACTCCAGCCTTACAGTCTTACAAAGGTTTTCAAATAACCAAGAAGAAACCTAAAAGTTAGTCAAGTTATTAGAAAAAAGGCAATAATCTAAATAGTACATTTGTACTTCTAAGAAATTCTGTTCGCTAAGACTGGAGGCTTCTTAATTCTGATTCTTCTCTTATCCACAACTGGTTGAAATATGTTCTTCAGGGGCAAAAATTAACCTCTCCTCATATCATACAGATAGATATCAGAGGCCTTAAGCTGAGGAAAATGTCTGAGTGAACACTATGGACTGGCCCCATTTTCCTTTGTTTCTACATGGGTAATCTTTCATTTAATCATGAATATAATTTAACAAATCTATGTCTATATTATGTCAACAAGTATCCTGTTATTATTTTCAATCACAACTGTCATTATTCAGTTTTGACAAAAATATTAGAAGGATGCATCTGTTTTATTAGTTGCATTGATAAAAATATTTCTCTATTACTCTCACTGACACTATTTAAGAAATCTGCAATAACATGTGGTGCTCACAAAGCCTTCCTTGATTTTGAACCCAAGCTTTAAAGCTTGCCAATATTTACACATATGATGCTTGCATTAATAGCAACCGGCAATCATACCTTGCTTTCTAACTGAGTAGGTGTTATTTCCTGGAAATATGTCTTAGAGGTGCTATTTCCTGGAGTCCTCATTTAATTTCTCAATTGTACATTTTCAAGTTTAGCCACACAGAGGCCACTTTCTTGCCTCACCATCTGGCCTAACCCTGAATTAACAGAATATCCTTTATGTCATGTAGTTTATAACAAGATGATTAGTCATTTCATAAAATTATTTCCCAGATTAATCACTCAGTAAACCTATGTAGCACACAAAATTGACAGTATGCAAATACGTGGTAAGATTAAAATCAGTTACTTAACTGGAACTGGAAGCTACTTCAAGTGCTAGAAGATATATTTTATTGATTTATTTACAGATTAATTTATTTACTGCTATGAGAGAGTAAGGCTACTTTTTATGCTTTGGGGTTTCTTAAAGGGGGAAAGCCATTTAGTCCTATAAAAATCAATGGAGGCTCTTGACTAGGTAATGATTGTGATAAAGATAACAATGGGATTAACTGATTAAAAATGATAGCAAGAAATAATGTCAGAAATTCATCAATTGAGGACAGAAGTATTTTAACAGAGTTAAATATCACTTGAAGATTTGGGTACCTGAAGGACCAAGATATAAAACAATTATCCATATCAAATATTAGTGGCTAAGTGAGAGAAGCAGAGAGTCCAGGAGACTAGGAGAACAGATCTTTAAAGGGCATTTTTTTCAGGGTACAGAGGTACAGTTATCACAGGTGTAAGAAATAATGCTATTCACCACTTGCCCCAACTAGATTTGGCCATCACTTTCAACAGGCTACAGCATTTGCTCCATACAGATACACAAAGTTTAGTTTGTTTCCCAGATGATGCACATGATCAAAGGTTAGTGATTTTTTTTTAATGATATAAATGACTGGCTACAAATAATCAGCTCTGTGGCGTGTTTCAGTTCACCAAAAGTCCTAATGCAGTCTTCATTACATTCCAAAAGAATCTCATCTGAGCCATAGAAAAACAGGAAAAGTCTTCAGAGAAATAACTCTGACCTAAGTGTATTATTAAAAATATGAATTCTTTATTTCCGCTCCTGCAGAACAAAGGTAAACACCACACATATGGTTACTGGATATTCTGGTACCTTTATAGAACAGGCCCTAAGCCTAAAAGCCCAAAGTAGCTCAGCCTCCCCATGGGATAGGTAAATCAAAGTGAGAGTTAAGTTTGATCTCATTCCAGACTTGAACCACCTATGGTGGCCAAACTAGCCTGGTACTTGTGGACTCCACAGAGGGGCCCACACAGGTCAGGCTAAATGCTCAGTTCCCCAGTAGTTTGGCTTGTTTCTGAAAGAGTGCCTATTATTTTTATTTCCCTAAATCCTAGAAGGGGAGGGAGCACTGCTTTTGAGGACAAAAAAGTATTTTTTCACCAGTGTAATACTCAAAAACATAGAGAACAAAAGTTAGAAGGTTACTTACAGATACATCATGTCTTATAAAATAATTATAGATGGGTGACTTATTCATTTTCCTAAAGAATACAATTCAGAATTTCAAAGAGTGATAGGGAAAGCAATAATCATGTTCATTTATTTACATATATGAAAATAATTGTAACTTCCATTAAATAAAAAATATAAAAACTATGATTATACATAGTCTCTCCTCAACATATGCTTTTTCAAATATCCCATGTTAAAAAAAATAACTATGAGATATCATTTGTATATTTTTCATGAATATGCAATCTCAAAACTTTTAATGGATTAAAAACAACTGAGCAGGTATTCAGGGAGATTTTTAACTCCTTTAAAAAACATATAATACAGAGGAGGAAAAAGAAGAAATGGAGCATTTAGAAACTTGGATTTGAAGAGAATAGAAGAGAATTGGGATATCACCCACAGGATCCAGGGAGACCATTGTTTTTAAGATGAGAGCAATTTAAGCTTATTTGTTCCCTTTGACAGTCTGAGAGGGGGGATGGGGAGAAAGCACAGTCTTGGTAGGTGCTGCTTCAGTGATACTGGCATTTTGCCAACCAGTATAGCAAAAGGATGAATGAGAACAGGGAGTCAATATGAAAAAAAGGATATGCAGTGGAAGTAGGAAGTAAAAGATTTGATTAGATATGGCAATGGTCAGAAAGTGAAATACTGGATTTTTGATTTGGAGAGTGAAATTGTTTCAGATAATGTCAAAGTTTAAAATGTGACAACAGGGGTGGGTTGTTAAAGTAGAGCAAAAATCAAGACTATGTGGACTAGTCAAGAGACAGTAAAGCTATTGTGTGAGAGAGGTCATATACATCAACTCAAAAATCATTCAGTGTAATACTGTAAATCAACTACAGTTCAATTTAAGAAAATAACAGTTTAAAAAAAAATCAAATATGATGATGAGATATGTTGTAGAGAGAAAACTCTACAGTTTTGTGACTCTGTGAGATGTGGAATAGGGAGGAAGAGTTCTGTACCAAGTTATTCACTGAATGTGAGCAGTGACCACCAGATCAGCAGATGACACTGGAGAGGAAAGGTACAATGTGATACAGTCCAATGACCCAAGCCTTCAAGAAGGAGTTGGCTTCATAAAATGAGTAATCTCTTTAAAACAAAGTTTCAGAAGTAGCCCTGATCACTTGTGAGGTCTTACTAAAGAAAGTGCCCAAACTTTCCTACATCTTTTTAATATTACAATACAGGGAGGCCTGGCGTGTTGCAATTCATGGGGTCGCGAAGAGTCAGACACGACTGAGCGACTGAACTGAACTGAACTGACAGATAATTTGCAATGTTGTTATTAGTTTCAAGTAAACAGCAAAGTGATCACTGTGTGATCAAGAAAAAAAATAAAGCATGGGTATAATTTTATGAATATTTTCAACACAATTAAGTAAGCTGTACAGGATAACCTATATCAGCTCTCTAGACAAGGGCTGTATCTATCAACACAAGAGTCCTTATTGCTTTTCATAAATCCTTTCAAAAATGGACTGGATATTTGAGGATATACTTCATCAAAGAGAGAAATAAACCTATGAAAGATGCTCAATATAATTATTAAGAAACTGAAAATTAAAACTGCAGTGAGATACTATTACACACCTATTTAAATAACTTAAATTACATACAAATCATGCCAAGTTTTAGCAAGGGTTAGAGTAACTGAAATTCCCATCCAATGCTGGTAGGAATGTAAAACTGTACAACCAGCTTGGAAAACAGCTTAGCATTTTTTTTTAAAAAGTTAAATATGTATGTGATCCAGCCATTCCACTTCTAAGTATTACTGTTAGGGGAAGCACACTGATTGAAACCGTCCACCCTGGTACCCTGGCCAGGCACCATAGTAACCATTTGCATGAGATGTTTTATGACAGGAGATCCTGATAAGGAATACAGAACTAATAAGCCACCACCAACCAGAAGAGTTTGGGAAAGGTCTAAAGGAGACACCGCGTGTCCGTCCACTTCCCAGAATCCCTCTCACCAGCATCCATCTTGGCTGAGCAATGCGTGCACCACCAGGAAAGACTCTGAATTAGAATGATTAGCCAAAGACCACCTGGAAACTAATCCCATCACCATAAAACCCAAGACTGTGAGCAGAGGCAGAACAGTTCTCCTGGGCTCCCTTACCCTACTGCTCTCCACCCGGGTGCCCTTTCCCAATAAAATCTCTTGCTTTGTCAGCACATGTGTCTCCTCAGACAATTCATTTTCGACTGTTAGACAAGAGCCCAGTTTCGGGCCCTGGAAGGGGTCTGTCTTCCTGCAACATTACCTAAGAGAAATGAAAATCTCTGTCTACCTAAAGATTTGTACATGAATGGTAAATAGCAGCTTAATGCTTAACAGCCAAAATCTGTAAATAACCCAAGTGCCCATTAAGAAGTGAAATGATAAACTGCACAGTGTATGAAATGGAAGCTTACTCAACAATAGAAAGGAATGAACTACTGAAAAATACATGGATGCACCTCAAAATAATCTGGGAGAAAAACGGTAGACAAGAGCATACAAGATAGGATTCTGTTTATATTGTAAAGTAAAAATAGTAATAATAATAAATAAATGATAAATGGTTAAAAAAAAGAAATTAAAAAAAAAGACAAAGAAATGATGACAAAGAAAATCAGTGACAAAGAAAATTGGTGTCTGCCTGCAGAAAATGTAGAGGCAGGGACAGGTGAAAGGGAGGGAACACAAAAGGGATATAGGAAGAAATCTAGCGGTTGTCAGATGTGTTCGTTATCTTGATGGTGATGATGTTTGTTGTCTCATAAAGACTTCCCAAATTTGTATATTTAAATATATACTGTTTATGTCAGTCATCCTTCAAGAAAGCTGTTAAAAAGTGTGAAAAAATTTATTTTTACCTTCTTACTTGTCCCTGTCTCTGGAATTAGAGACAATTATATATTCAGGGACTCCTGAACAGTGGCTTGGACTCTCATGAGAGGGTTTTATCAAGGACCATGGCCAGTTTCATTCTGAATGGCATTAGTAGTACACTGTAAATGACATTAAATGAGGTATATACTGATTCATACAAGAAGAATGTTATGGGATTATATTAAAAAATAGCATCAGGAACTAGATGCTTAAAAACATAAATATAATACATAAATTTTGAGTGATAATGACTTTCTTTTATTCATTCAAGATATACTTACATGCAGATAATTTTCAGACAAGTATTATTTATTTCTTCATATGGGATATTACACAGATCCTTAGTGATATGATTTGATTACAGAACTTACACAGGACTGAGGAAACAGACTCTTGGAGGGCACAAACAAAACCTTGTGTGCACCAGGACTCAGGAGAAAGGAGCAGCAACCCCACAAGAGACTGACCCAGACTTGCCTGTGAGTGTCTAGGAGTCTCTGGCAGAGGCATGGGTCAGCAGTGGCCTGCTGCAGGGCTGGGGGCACTGAGTGCAACAGTGTGTGCACAGGACCTTTTGAAGGAGGTCACCATTATTTCATTAACTCCACCATAGTTTGGTCTCAGGTCAAACAACAGAGAGGGAACAGAGCCTGCCAATCAACAGAAAATTGGATTAAAGATATACTGAGCAGGGCCCCACCCATCAGAACAAGACCCAGTTTCCCCCACAGTCTCTCCCAAGAGGAAACTTCCATAAGCCTCTTATCCTTATCTCTCAAGGGCAGAAAGAATGAAAATCACAATCACAGAAAACTAATTAAACTGATCACATGGACCACAGCCTTGTCTAACTCAATGAAACTATAAGCCATGCCATGTAGGGCCACCCAAGACAGACGGGTCATGGTGGAGAGTTCTGACAAAACATGGTCCACTGGAGAAGGGAATGGCAAACCATTTCAGTATTCTTGCCTTGAGAACCCCATGAACAGTATGAAACGGCAAAAAGATAGGACACTGAAAGATGAACTCCCCAGGTTGGTAGAAGCCCAATATCCTACTGGAGAAATGTGGAGAAAGACATACAGAAAGAATGAAGAGATGGAGCCAAAGTGAAAACAACACCCAGTTGAGGATGTGACTGGTGATTGAAGTAAAGGCTGATGCTGAAAGAGCAATTTGCATAGGAACCTGGAAAGTTAGGTCCATGAAAAAAGGTAAATAATCAGACATGGAACAACAGACTGGTTCCAAATTGGGAAAGGAGTACATCAAGGCTAAATATTGTCACCCTGCTTATTTAACTTCTATGCAGTGTACATCATGCAAAATTCTGGGCTGGATGAAGCACAAGCTGGAATCAAGATTGCAGGAGAAATATCAATAACCTCAGACATGCAGATGACACCACCCTTATGTCAGAAAGTGAAGATGAACTATAGAGCCTCTTGATGAAAGTGAAAGAGGAGAGTGAAAAAGTTAGCTTAAAACTCAACATTCAAGAAACTAAGATCATGGCATCCAGTTCCATCACTCCATGACAAATAGATCGAGAACAGTGGAAACAGTGACACACTTTATTTTCTTGGGCTCCAAAATCCCTGCAGATGGTGCCTGCAGCCATGAAATTAGAGATACTTGCTCCTTAGAAGAAAAGCTATGACCAACCTAGACACCATATTAAAAAGCAGAGACATAGTCCTTTGCTGATAACACTCCATCTAGTCAAAGTTATGGTTTTTCCAGTAGTCATGTATGGATGTAAGAGTTGGACTATAAAGAAAGCTGAGTGACAAAGAATTGATGCTTTTGAACTGTGGTGTAGGAGAAGAGTCTTGAGAGTCCCTTGGACTGCAAGGAGATCCAAGCAGTTGATCCTGAATATTCATTGGAGGGACTGATACTGAAACTCCAATACTTTGGCCACCTGATGCAAAGAACTGACACTGGAAAAGACTCTGATGCTGGGAAAGCTTGAAGACAGGAGAAAGGGACAACAGAGGATGAGATGGTTGGATGGCATCACTGACTTGATGGACATGAGTTTCAGCAAGCTTTGGGAGTTGGTCATGGACATGGAAGCCTCGTGTACTGCAGTCCATGGGGTCACAAAGAGGCAGACACTACTGAGTGACTGAACTAGTGATATACTATTTTAGCCATTTTCTCTGTAAGTCAGGGATTCAGTTTCACAGAATTTCCCAAAGAGATATCCTACAAGTCAACTATGGTCATCCTTTGAAATCACTTTAATAAATGTGTAATTCATAATTATGCAATTATTTTATGATTCAGAAACATTAAAAGTGTAACAAATTGGATTAACCTAGTATTTTAGACACTAATTGACTTAATTAATAAATGCCATCCTTACTAGTATGCATCTCCATAAATTATTATTTCTTCTATTTTCATATTTAATTGACTATAAAACATGCTAAAATATGAGTGATGGTCTCAGGCAAAAATAACACTTCTTTTTGTAAAGTAAATGTAACAATCAAAGTATGTCTTAAGTAAAATTCCATTGTTCTTCAAATAGTAGAATCTTAGTTTTATGATATTTTAAATATCACACATTCAAAATACATTCTACCAAAAATGAAGATAAGGTAAAGGATAAATATGAAATTATTTGTTTTATAACATGGAAAGATAGCAAAGGAGTTAAGAATGTAGGCTATAGAAAGTTTCCTGCCCCACCCTTCACTGGCTGGTGACCTTGGGCTCTTTATTCAATGCCTCTAAGTCCCATTGTCCATATTGCCAGAATAGAAATGATAATTTCTATCTCATAATACTGCTAAGGCTTTATCCTTTGAATTTTACTACATAATCCTATACATTCCTACTATCCAAAAAAAAAAAGCAGCTTTCATGCTCTAGGAGAACTTTTACTGAAATGCCTTGGTTATTAAAAATCAGTTAACATTTGCTCCAAATCTCTCTGAATTACATCTGAGGTCTACAGTTGGTTGAAGGTGCTTTCAAGGAATATAGAAAAAAACTTATAAAGCCATAGAATTGTTGGGACAAGAGAAGTGTCTGAAATTATATTTATAATAATATTTCATTGTAAAATACATTATTCAGACAGGAACAAATGGGTCTCTCTGGAACTCTAAATCTACCCTGTATGATCTATATCAATGACTCTCTAGATACAGTTCACAACTATAATCTTAAAGTCTAACTGTGAAATGTATTTGGGTCCTTATAGTGCTAACCAATTCTGGCCCTAGCATGAGTACAGTCAGTTCATTAGACATTCAGGAAAAACTGAGGCAAGGTGTTAGGTACCTGTAAACTGATGCTTGGTTTGTTCCCTGACTTTGGGCTGGAGACTGCCCCAGGATAAGGTACTGTTGAATGTTGTGGCCCTTGCAAAATCATCCTTCTCTCTCTCAAAGGTAAAAATTCCAGTCTTCCTTGCTCCATATGCTTAAGAATACTTCATAGAATTTTAGAGCTGTAAGGAAATTCAGTCTGTTTTATTCTGATCTTCTCATTTTATAGATAAGAAAGCTGTGGCCAGAGTTGCACTCAATCCCATGTCTTTTGGATTCTAGCCAGTATTCTTTCCATAAGACCAAGCTTTACAAGAGAAACCAGAAACAGCTGATACCAAGCTGCAGAACAGACATGTGAGAAATTTCCAAATAAGTTTTGACTTACTAAAGCTCTTAGCAGAACACAGTGAAAGAGAGAGAGAACCAGAAGCATGAATTAAAAAAAAAAATATATATATATATATATATGTATGTATGTATATATATAAAAGGAGAAAGTTACATGGATAGAAAAATATAAGAAGGAAATGTATAAGGACATCAATTTTAATGATATGAAGAAGTATGCCTTAAACATCTGGGGAGAAAAATATGAACAAAGTAGCAGGGGGAAGCCTAAACGGAAAAAGAGAAGCATGGGAAAGAAATATAAATTAATCAATTAAGGTACAGGAAAGATAGTAAAGCATAAAGAAGAAAAAGACAAAGAATGGTGAGTTTAGATTAGTCAGTGATATAGAAAAAAATCATACTTCTGTAATCGGGACCTAATTTTTAAACTTTCACTTGCAGGTTTTGATTTATCAAAGGTGCAGAAGGTAGTTAGATAATTCTTAATAATTCTTGCTATGCAACTCTTGTATTAACTATCAGAAACCACATAACCATTTAATACAATGGTCATGTTTACAATCTTGTCCTATTAACCAAATATTTACATAAATAATAAAAATATTAATAATAAAGTGAAAAAAGTAAAGGGGTTTTTATATAGTCAGATTATCCATAAATGTTAAGGTTTTTTAACAGATTCCTTCCTCCACTAATAACTTTAAAAAATTTTTGTTATGAAGTGTCTTTAAAGATATCTCATCAAATTTATCTCCAAATCCATTTTCTAATCGGCAGAATTTTTCTTAAATGTGCATCAACATAATACTTATTTTATATTAACCAAATAAGAATGGGGTGTCAAGAAAGTCCTGATTTTACTCTAACAGAGATTAATAATCTCTGACAAATTCCTTATCCTATGCCATTTAATTAACCTCAAAATCTCTTCTGTTAATTTATTTCCCCACAAATGATTGTGCTTTCATTCATCACAACAGCAATTAACAAAGTTTATTTTAATAACCTTATATATTTTCAATGTCCAAAATGTTCATATAAGTTTGTCAGGTTATTTTCCAAAAATAAATATCTGTTTCTTGGGGAAACTTTCTAAGTCTTTCTTTTGCTACAGTATCTTCTATCTGAAAGTCAAATGTCAATGGAATTGTTGCTGCAGTGTGAAACTGGTGAGGGTGATAGCATTAACTACCAGTTGATTAGAAATAAACTGGCATGGCAAAGTTATCAAGAGAGTTCAGTTCAGTCGCTCAGTTGTGTCCGACTCTTTGCGACCCCATGAATCGCAGCACACCAGGCCTCCCTGTCCATCACCAACTCCCGGAGTTCACTCAAACTCACGTCCATCGAGTCGGTGATGCCATCCAGCCATCTCATCCTCTGTCATCCCCTTCTCCTCCCGCCCCCAATCCCTCCCAGCATCAGAGTCTTTTCCAATGAGTCAACTCTTCGCACGATGTGGCCAAAGTACTGGAGTTTCAGCTTTAGCATCATTCCTTCCAAAGAATGCCCAGGACTGATCTCCTTTAGAATGGACTGGTTGGATCTCCTTGCTGGCCAAGGGACTCTCAAGAGTCTTCTCCAACATCACAGTTCAAAAGCATCAATTCTTTGGCCCTCAGCTTTCTTCACAGTCCAAGCCTCGCATCCATACATGACCACTGGAAAAACCATAGCCTTGACTATACGGACCTTTGTTAGCTAAGTAATGTCTCTGCTTTTCAATAAGCTATCAAGGTTGGTCATAACCTTTCTTCCAAGGAGTAAGCGTCTTTTAATTTCATGGCTGCAATCACCATCTGCAGTGATTTGCAAAGAATCAACATGACTATGTCCTACAGTTTTCTTACCATAAACAACATATATATACATATATATGTATATATTTTAATAAAATATTTAATCTTTATAGATTAAAATAAATGTATGCGGCATTAAAATATTTAATGTAAATGTGATATATATTAAAATATTTAATATATAAATATGTATCTCTGTGTATATATATAAATATTATTTATATATTCATGTATATATAATAGATTAGTTCTTCAAAGAAAACCTAGAAGACACATCCAGGAAAAAAAAGTACTCCATAATTTGGTTATATATAAATTGTTAATAGATCAGGGAGATCTTAATGTTATTTTCTATAATCAACACTTACGAACTATTATTACATGGTTTAAATTAATGTTATCAAGGCAAGATCATAGTTTTATTAGGACCCAGGCCATACATAAGTCTTTTCATTTGTTTTAAAATTAAGTTTATTCTATAATATTTATAAATTAACTGATTTAAAAGTACTCAAGATCAAACTAATTTATAAAACTAATACAAAATTTATAATTTGCAATTTCTAGGATTTTTACTTGGCTACAGTTGTTTAAAATTTCATAAAAGGAACACTGTGTAGCTATAAGTAAACTTAAAATCATTTAAAATTTTATTATAAACCTATGGATGGTCATTTTTTTTCTCTTTTTGATCAACCTCAAGTTGGTGTTTATAATAATAATATAAAACCCATAATTATGCAGCCAAATGTTAAAAAGGTACATTGGGATTCTAAGGCAAATACAACATAAGCACATTGCTCATCTTTAGTTGAAACAAGGCTGATAAGAATATAATATTTTCGACATTTGTCTAAAGTCTACAGTAGTCCCACTTCCATGTGCTATAATACAGATACAAGCTTTACTTTAAGCAATTGAATTTTTCTCACCATCCAAAGCCCCAAAATCAGACAGTTTGTGGTTTTTGCAGCTGGTGCACTATACGCATTTTGGGTGGTGTCATATGAAAAATATTTCACTCCCAAGCCTTAGACAAAATCAGTCATTAATGAAATATAGGCATTACAATGAGATCATTTGAAGTACAGATTTCAACAGCCATACTAGGAACTCTAAAGGAACTCTGAACATGAACATGATCAAGTTCTTAATGCCAGAAAGAAAGAAAGAAAGAAAAAGTATTAAGGAATGCCTTCACAGACTGAGCATCTACTTTGAAAATAACCGTTAGTCACTACCTTGAAAGAAGTTTTAGTTTAAGCATTTGCAGACTAAATAATCTTAAGCTGTATATAAAATAACAAAAAAATAACTTCAGACATAAAGGTACATTACAAAATTATTCATCATAATATACAACTATCAAAATAAAAAAATGATTTTCCTAATGTGACATATGGAATCTGTTCATTTAATAAAACTGGCTGTCACCAGTCTATACAATTTTAAAATAATATCTTATTTGGGACACATCGAGCTTCATCACTGTTTATTTTTATTGAAATATTTTGAGAAAACTATACAATTTAACAGCAGTATTGCAATGCATTCTTTCAATTAGAAACTGGTACAATACGATATTTTTAGTATTCCTATTTTAGAAAGAAGAAATTTTTTAAAAAACATTGTTTTTATATTTTTTGTCAAAACAAATTGTCTTCATTGTAAAGTAATACAACTTTAAATATTTCTACTTTCAATCCATTTCCCTGTTTATACAATTATTTTTAAAATGTGCTCCTTTTACAAACGGAGTAGATTCTTAACAGAATACAAGGGGAAAAGGTGGTTAAAAAAGAATACACACAAAAAAAGGAATATGTTTGGGTGTGTGCGCTTGAATTTGTGTAGGTCCACTAAATTAATTTGTATCTTTTAATGTCATTTTTAAAAATTTCTCTTTACACAAGGCAATATAAAAGAGATTGGGGGGAAAATTATTATTTACCTTTACCTTTATTGTAAGCCCTAATGTAAACAGTTTCTATTTAGTTCATAAAGATTCAATTGGAATTAGGAGGTCCTATATTTAGGCGAAAACTTCATTTGCTTAAGTAGTGATTAAAAGAATAAATACTCCAAGTATCTCTTAAGGAAATATGTCTACAGTAAATATGAGAAGTCCCTACATTTCTCTACATCTGTTATCCATAAAATCTTTATGTGTATCAGGCATGCCACCTGGCACTAAATCCTAGCTTACATTTGGAACACTGATCAACTGAAACAGTGCACAGTGCACTAATACAATATAAAAATGTCCCAGATGAAGAGTAAAGTTGTACCATACTATGCTTGCCAACCAATATGTTGGCATTCAATGGGGAGTCACGGCTTTTCTTCTTGCTGTGGGGTGCTGTGCTAAAGTTAATATCTTTGTAGCATGACATTGGTTACAACAAAGTATAGACCACAGCTACAAAGCTTTTTAAGTGGGCATAACATTTCTTTACTACCCCTATCTTTTTCATAAACTTAGACATTCATAAGAGTATCACAGAATTTAAGCTGAAAATCACAAATGCAGCAGGCTGATGGCAGACTGTATCTCAGGGATTACCATGTTTTATAGTTCTTGTCTATCAAACTATACCCTGTACTCCATCTGATAAACAAGTAACGATGGGAATCATATGCCAGGTAATGTTCTAAACACTTAGACCCTGTTAATGAATGAAACAGACAAAAAAAATCCTGCCATTATTAGCTTATATTCGAGGGGGAGAGACAGACAATAAAAAATCAATTTTCAAAAATCCCTGCCTTCATGAGGCTTATATTCTAGTCAGGAATGATTGAAAACAAACATAATAAAAGAGAAAATTACATAGAATGTTTATGGATAGAGTAGACAAAGCTGGACATAACCAGGGGAGGAAGAGTTTATTGCATTTTCAAATAAAATGATCAGGCAGTTGCATACAGGCGACATGTGAGTAAACATTTAAGGAAAGCAAAGGAGTTAGCCATGCAGATATCTTGAGGAAGCACATTTAAGGCAACAGACAGCACAGAGGCCCTAAGGTGAGAGAAGTACATATACCAATTACATGTCACCATTCAGTCAAGAACAATCTTTGCAAGCATGAATTGTCCAGTAAATACAAAAAAAAAAAAAAAGGCATAATATTAATCATTACTAGTTTCCATTTCTATGTAACATTTATTAGATGACCTCAGCGGGTAGCTCACTTAATACTATAATGCTAACTCTAATTCCCTTTTCTTCTGCTCTTTACTCATTTTGTTCTCCCCCACTTCTGTGTTTTTTTCACCTCTTCATTGCATATAAATAAGCAGTAATTCAGGACGGAAAATGTGCTGAACTTGGAATAGGAATGAGTGAATATTTATTAACAAGTCTGTCCCTAACTATCTGGATCAATTAAGCAAGTTTCAAAAAGCTTCAAGGAAGCAAGTGGCAAGGGAAAACGTATACAGAAAGAGCCCTCAAAAACTGCTGAGAATAAAATGTGTTATAATTATGGGGACATGTTTGATATGCCACAAAGAACTAAACAGAGTACATATAGATAATGTTAGTTCTAATGATAACATTTAAAAAATATTTGATAATCCCCAACTTACAGTTCAGGGATGATAAAGTTAGTGCTTGATAAGTTATTTTTAAAGATTATCAATACCATCTAAATTCAGTTATCAGTACTTCAAGCATTTTATACTGAACATTTCTCTAAAGAGTATAAGAATATAGTAAAATTCTCTTCAAATAAATCGGTCAAATATGAGAAGCTGAAATCAATAAAATATAGCGATTGCATAGTTAATTATCATATAACCATTAGTTATTTCTCTGTAAATTCTTTTTTTTATTTCCTTAGAGTTTTCTTCAATGCTGGAATGAGGAGGATGAAGTAACATAATTACAGGCAGGGAACTACTGAGTAGACAAACTCTTGACAGAAATAGCTACAGTAGGTGGGAAATAACTTTGAGGTGAAACAGACACATTCAAGATGTACATATTAAGCTGTATGAGCAGTAAAATTTTGAAGCCAGTTGACCATAGATATTCAAAGCCTTAAAAATGTGTAACACTGACCTTGTAATTAACTTAAGCATTTATCTAACTTCTAGGTATTTAACTAGAGTTTTTCCTAAACTTTTCACAAATAAAAGTTTTTATAAATATGATAGGATAAAATATGAAAATCTCCAATAATTAGGAAAGCCTATACTCAAGAAATTAAAATATAATGGCTATGCTTAGAACTAAGCTATATTGAAAATAATTTTATTTGGGGATATTTGAGAATTGTTCAGATGGTAAAGAACTTGCCTGCAATGCAGGAGACCCAGGTTCAATCCCTGAGTCAAGAAGATCCCCTGGAGAAGGGACAGGCTACCCATTCCAGTATTCTTGCCTAGAAAATTCCATGGACAAAGGAGCCTGGTGGGCTACAGTCCACAGGGTCACAAAGAGTCAGACATGACTGAGCCACTAACACTTTCACTTTATTTCACTTGCATACTATCATGTGTGATAATGTAATACTGTAGATAATTTTGAGATTTAGATGATGCTGTATTACCTGTATAATTATTTCCAGTAGTGAAACACATAAACGTTTGTGTCCTAACGGTGAAAAAAATAAATAAATAAAATAAAGCTAGTGAAAGATTATTGATTTGAATTTCAGAAAACAAAATAGTCAAAAATTGGAAGTTTTTTGTTAGTGATCCTAAGTTTAAGATGGCTCTTTAAGTTACTAAAGTAATAGCAATAACATGTTACAAAACTTTGTGAATTAGTGTGCAATAACACCTTGCATATATGTAAAGCCTCTGGCAAGGAATCTTACAGCCTCAAAAGACTTAGTTACCCATTTCATCAAGATACAAAATAAAGCAAAAAGGAAGTTAAGTCCCAGGACAGGAATAGAACCCTAAATTCCTGATAATCAGCTTCCAAACGAGTTGTAAGAATCTAGTAGACTTTGGCAGTGATTCCTTTGAGCAGTCAAAACTGCTGCCAGGTGGGTGAGTTTATGAGCAAACTATAAAAGGTAGTGTTGGTCTGGCAGCTGATTCAGTCAGGGTGCAAACCATAAAGATGAAGAATGGGAAAAGATTCCTGAAAAATGGCCTAGCGAACTAATGAGGGAGTGAACATTTTTCTTTAGTTCTTTGAGTTAGGAAGAAAAATGAGACCTAGAAAATAAATACAAAGAAGCTTTCCTCTGAATCAGAGAAAAGGAATTAACTGATGGATGTATGGACTATTTTTTTGTGTGTGATTACTATATAGTTGTTAAGGAACATCAACACCTACTAGTATGATTTTCTTAGTAATAAATTATTTCTAAATACATGACATATACAGTAGAGACATTTTCTTCTTGGATATATTGATAGAGTTTGTTAAACAATCCTACAGATATCTGTTCATCAATCTAAAGATGATATCTTAAATGAGTTAGAAAAATTGAGTTTAGGCATATTCTATATCATATTCTAACTTTCAACTTCATCATTGCTTATTAGTATTTAGGCTGCTGCTAAAAACATGGAAGTTTTAACAATCTTAACTTTATTTGATTTTAAGAAGAAAATAAGGAATACACCAATAAAAATGGTATCATTACAGAAGACACTGGATGTGATTATCTGTTAAGTAATTGTCTATAACTTTCTGACATGTAAGTTAAAAAGAACTCAAGACACAATTTATTCTCTAAATCATGAGAAATTAAAAGAAAAGACAGAAGTTTAAAATACCATACATGAAACATTTAAATTATCTTTAAGGATACTTTGGATATTAAGTATGGGTGTCAGTCTTCATTCCAAACCCAAAGAAAGGCAATGCCAAAGAAAGTTCAAACTACCTACAATTTCACATGCTAGAAAGGTAATGATCAAAATCCTTCAAGCTAGGCTTCAAAAGTATGTGAACCAAGAACTCCCAGATGTACAAGCTGGACTTAGAAAAGGCAGAGAAACCAGAGATTAAATTGCCAACATCCACTGGATCATAGAAAAATCAAGGGAATTCCAGAAAAACACCGACTTATGCTTCACTGACTACACTAAAGCCTCTGACTGTGTGGATCACAACAAACTGTGGAAAGTTGTTCAAGAGATGGGAATACCAGACCACCTTACCTGCCTCCTGAGAAATCTGTATGCAGGTCAAGAAGCAACATTTAGAACCAGACATGGAACAACGGACAGGTTCAAGTGGGAAAGGAGTACATCAAGGCTGTAAATTGTCACCTTGGTTATTTAACTTATATGCAAAGTACATCATGTGAAATGCCAGGTTTGATGAAGCTCAAGCTGAAATCAAGGTTGCTGGGAGATATATCAACAACCTCAAATATGTAGATGACACCACCCTAATGGCAGGAAAAAAAAACAAAACTGAGTCTCTTGATGAGAGTGAAAGAGGAGAATGAAAAAGCTGGCTTAAAACTCAACATTCAAAAAATTAAGATCATGGCATCTGATCCCATCACTTCATGGTAAATAGAAGGGGAAAAGTGGAAATAGTGACAGATTTTATTTTCTTGGGCTCAAAAAAATCATTGTGGACAGTGATTGCCACCATGAAATTAATAGATGCTTGCTCCTTGGAAGAAAAGCTATGATCAACCTAGATAGTATATTAAAAAACAGAGACATCACTTTGCTGACACAGGTCTGTCTAATCAAAGCTATGGTTTTTTTAAGTCATGTACGGATGTGAGAGTTGGACCATAAAGAAGGCTGAGTGCTAAAGAATAGACGCTCTCAAACTGTGGTGCTAGAGAAGACTCTTTAGAGTCCCTTGGACAGCAAGGTGATCAAACCAGTTAATCCTAAAGGAAATCAACCCTGAATATTCTTTGGAAACACTGATGCTAAAACTGAAGCTCCAATACTTTGGCCACCTGATGAGAAAAACTGACTCATTGAAAAAGACCCTGATACTGGGAAAGATTGAGGGCAGGAGGAGAAGGGAGCAACAGAAGATGAGATGTTGGATGGCATCACCGACTCAATGGATATGAGTTTGAGCAAACTCTGGGAGATAGTGAAGGCAGGGAAGCCTGTTGTGCTTCAGTCCTTTGGGGTTGCAAAGAGTTGGACGTGGCTGAGTGACTGACCAACAACACATGGGTGGTAATTAAAATTCAAATATTTGATGAAACAGGATAATCTATCCAAAATAGCATGTTTAAGAGATCCTTAAATGTCATATGATTTCAATGATTCTTACAAGAGAGTTAAAATCGCAGGAGTTTTATTCTATAGGGTGGTTTTTAACACAGGCTGGGTACAAACACAAGGGAGTGACATTTTAATTGCAAAATTAGCACTTCAAAAATTAACTTTTGTAACTTTAAACTCAAAAAGTAATACCAACAAATGACACTAACTACAGAATCATATCTCAGTGGTTAAGAGGAGCCTCTAAGTTTTATACTTAATACACACACACACATACACACACACACATACACACACACACTTGGCAGACTTGTTTTCCTCAAAAGGTTGCAAATGTCAACCCAAGATAGCAAATTTGAAAAAAAATTTTAAAAAAAGTTGGATTTTTGGATTTGAAGTTCAAATTAAAGAGAGCATATGATAAACTTTCAATTGGGTGACACAAAGTGTAATCAAAGAAAATGTACGTCATCATTTGGCACTTCATTTTTTTTTGTCACAACACAAAGTCTATATTTTTTTCTATTTTCCTTGGTGTGTTTATACACACAGGTCACACGTTTTCCAACTTTTCCCCAGCAACACACAGATGCTGTCATAATATTGGGTTGGCCAAAAAGTCCATTCTGGTTTTTTGTAAGATGTTATAAAACCCAGAATGAACTTTTAGGCCAATTCAATGTATGCATCTGTCTCCAACTTATGGAATTGCCATCTTCATAATTCAAAGGAAACCAAGCAATTGTATAAAATGGCTTTGTGGGATCAGAATAAATTATCATCATATATTAAATAGTTTCCTCTAACAGCCTTAACACAAATAGAAAGATTGTTTTCCTAGTATTTCTTCAATGAAATCATTGAGTTTAAATGATTTTGCTTAAATAGTATTGGGAATGAAGGAACAATTTCTAGAGGTTTGTGACTGAATTGACAAAAAGACTAGACACTATCAGTTACTATTTAGATTCAGATGACCAAGGTGGTTGGTTTTGTTTTTTTTTTTTCCTTTTTAATTGTGAACAACCAGCTGGTAAAAAACCTAGGATATAGATGTGAGGCAGAAATCAACTATTTCAGAAACATAAACTCAGTTATATTCACATACTGCATAAGATATAAAAAGTATAAGAATTCTTACCTCATAAAGCAGGTTTGTTTAAATCAGGTAAATTTTACATGGTCATAAAAAACAGCATCTTTCTCAGAATACATTATAGAGTAATACATTCCCTCCAAATGAAGAAAGGGTATTCTTTTTATACAGAAATGTGTAAATGTACACAATTATACAAGCAACATGACCTTTAACTAAGCAAGTATATGCTACTGGAGAATCAAGAAATCTCTCCAAGCCTATCACCTCAGAAGGGCTAACACTCCTCTATCTAAGCCTGAAAGAAAGTAAGGTTTCTGGAAATGTTTTGCTCTGAACCCCTAACAGGGGATTGTGGCAACAAACAAAATCTGAAAGAAAGACTAAACACACGAAAGAAACAGAATAGTACCTCATAGTGGTTTTGATTTGCATTTCTCTGATAATGAGTGATGTTGAGCATCTTTTCATGTGTTTGTTAGCCATCTGTATGTCTTTTTTGGAGAAATGTCTATTTAGTTCTTTGGCCCATTTTTTGATTGGGTCGTTTATTTTTCTGGAGTTGAGCTGTAGGAGTTGCTTGTATATTTTTGAGATTAGTTGTTTGTCGGTTGCTTCATTTGCTATTATTTTCTCCCATTCTGAAGGCTGTCTTTTCACCTTGCTAATAGTTTTCTTTGATGTGCAGAAGCTTTTAAGGTTAATTAGGTCCCATTTGTTTATTTTTGCTTTTATTTCCAATATTCTGGGAGGTGGGTCATAGAGGATCCTGCTGTGATGTATGTCGGAGAGTGTTTTGCCTATGTTCTCCTCTAGGAGTTTTATAGTTTCTGGTCTTACGTTTAGATCTTTAATCCATTTTGAGTTTATTTTTGTGTATGGTGTTAGAAAGTGGTCCAGTTTCATTCTTTTACAAGTGGTTGACCAGATTTCCCAGCACCACTTGTTAAAGAGATTGTCTTTAATCCATTGTATATTCTTGCCTCCTTTGTCGAAGATAAGGTGTCCATATGTGCGTGGATTTATCTCTGGGCTTTCTATTTTATTCCATTGATCAATATTTCTGTCTTTGTGCCAGTACCATACTGTCTTGATAACTGTGGCTTTGTAGTAGAGCCTGAAGTCAGGTAGGTTGATTCCTCCAGTTCCATTCTTCTTTCTCAAGATCGCTTTGGCTATTCGAGGTTTTTTGTATTTCCATACAAATTGTGAAATTATTTGTTCTAGCTCTGTGAAGAATACTGTTGGTAGCTTGATAGGGATTGCGTTGAATCTATAAATTGCTTTGGGTAGTATACTCATTTTCACTATATTGATTCTTCCAATCCATGAACATGGTATATTTCTCCATCTATTAGTGTCCTCTTTGATTTCTTTCACCAGTGTTTTATAGTTTTCTATATATAGGTCTTTAGTTTCTTTAGGTAGATATATTCCTAAGTATTTTATTCTTTCCGTTGCAATGGTGAATGGAATTGTTTCCTTAATTTCTCTTTCTGTTTTCTCATTATTAGTGTATAGGAATGCCAGGGATTTCTGTGTGTTGATTTTATATCCTGCAACTTTACTGTAGTCATTGATTATTTCTAGTAATTTTCTGGTGGACTCTTTAGGGTTTTCTATGTAGAGGATCATGTCATCTGCAAATAGTGAGAGTTTTACTTCTTCTTTTCCAATTTGGATTCCTTTTATTTCTTTTTCTGCTCTGATTGCTGTGGCCAAAACTTCCAAAACTATGTTGAATACTAATGGTGAAAGTGGGCACCCTTGTCTTGTTCCTGACTTTATAGGAAATGCTTTCAATTTCACACCAGTCAGAATGGCTGCGATCCAAAAGTCTACAAATAATAAATGCTGGAGAGGGTGTGGAGAAAAGGGAACCCTCTTACACTGTTGGTGGGAATGCAAACTAGTACAGCCACTATGGAGAACAGTGTGGAGATTCCTTAAAAAACTGGAAATAGAACTGCCTTATGATCCAGCAACCCCACTGCTGGGCATACACACTGAGGAAACCAGAAGGGAAAGAGACACGTGTACCCCAGTGTTCATCGCAGCACTGTTTATAATAGCCAAGACATGGAAGCAACCTAGATGTCCATCAGCAGATGAATGGATAAGAAAGCTGTGGTACATATACACAATGGAGTATTACTCAGCCATTAAAAAGAATACATTTGAATCAGTTCTAATGAGGTGGATGAAACTGGAGCCTATTATACAGAGTGAAGTAAGCCAGAAGGAAAAACATAAATACAGTATACTAACGCACATATATGGAATTTAGAAAGATGGTAACAATAACCCGGTGTACGAGACAGCAAAAGAGACACTGATGTATAGAACAGTCTTATGGACTCTGTGGGGGAGGGAGAGGGTGGGAAGATTCGGGAGAATGGCAGTGAAACATGTAAAGTATCGTGTGGGAAGCGAGTTGCCAGTCCAGGTTCGATGCATGATGCTGGATGCTTGGGGCTGGTGCACTGGGACGGCCCGGAGGGATGGTGTGGGGAGGGAGGAGGGAGGGGGGTTCGGGATGGGGAACACGTGTATACCTGTGGCAGATTCATTTTGATATTTGGCAAAACTAATACAATTATGTAAAGTTTAAAAATAAAATAAAATTGGAAGAATAAAAAAAAAAAAAAAAAGAAACAGAATAGTTTTCATTGATCATTTTCTTCCTCAGTCATTTGTCTATAATTTTAAAGATTCACAAAAAGCCACGAAAAAACTATTCTCATTATTTCTGTTGATCGCAATAATATTTAAATTATTAATACACTGAAGTTGAAAGAGGGAATCATTAAGATAAAGCTCGTCTATCACACTGTCATATACCGTGCAGCGCTGTTAAGTCAGAGTCATGCTCCTAGTTTTCTAAACTTCAAACAGCTGAAATACCACAACATTCATAAAACAGAACTGAGCAACTGGGAGTAGGAAAAAAATACAAAAAGGTAGCAGACCTCAACAGCAGATAGCAAAATTAACATTTCAACAGCTCTGGCCTTTCATCTCAGTCTCTATAGTACATTTTTTTTTTTTTCTGGAGAAGGTACGATTTAGTTTAGAAAGATGCAGAATTACATAAAACATCTGGAATATGGGACAAGAAATATTGGCTTATTATCCCTTGTGGACCCTCTCTATGAAAAATTTAATAGATCTGTTTTGGTAGTTTTAATCTCCAGAGCACCTCAAGCTATGTTATGGAAACATCATCTTGGTCATTTATATTAGAAAGAACACCTGGTGATGAAAGAAAATATACTCTTTTAAATTGTGAGTGCTTTTTCTTTAATAATCAAATATGTATATAGATGCATATGTGTGTGTGACTATAAACCTCCAAACAGCCTGTGAAAAATTATTTTGTGATTGATGAGATTGTAAATCTTGAATTTACTAAAAACGGAGTCCTTTTCATGTTCTATAAATTAATGATTTTGTGTTAACTCTGACATTTACCCACTGCATAAAGCAGAGTAAGTTAGACAAATTTCATGATGTAAACACTAAAATTCCATTCATATTGGTCTAGGAAATAAATGACACTCATTTTTAAAAGTTAAAATATATTTTTTGATTTAACACATTTTCTTATACCATAATGCCTTCTAAATGACAGTTCTAATATTTACTGTTAATAATACAGCTTTTTTAAGTTAATACCAAAATAATATTTATAGTTGAAAACAGTTAACTTTCAGCATTAAATTTTATTATTGAAAAACTTATTACTAGTAAAAATT
Organism: Bos grunniens; assembly: GCF_055505025.1. NCBI lineage: Eukaryota > Metazoa > Chordata > Mammalia > Artiodactyla > Bovidae > Bos > Bos grunniens. Next base: position 66,031,571 of record NC_141168.1, on the reverse strand, counting down.
TAATGTTGAGAATGTGTGCATCTAAGGAAGATTAAATGATGAAGTCATCTGCCATGAGAATTTATAAAAAAGTAATCTCCAAAATTTCAGTGTTACATTCTTTTACTCTAAAGTCATAGTTACTGCAAAGTTTTAAAACTGAGTTTCAGAGTAAGTATCTGCGCATTGAAATCAGAGAAAACCTCACATAATTGAAAATATAGTCTCATTTTTTAAAGTGATCTTTTTAAAATTGGCACATCATACCATAGCTATGCTATCATTAATAACACTCAAAATATGTAACGGGCCTCTACATATTCCAATTAAAAATAGAAGTCCTTAAAATATTTGAGTATTTATAGTCTATAAAGATTTTCAGGGACATTTTTATTAATTTGACACAGATACGCCTTCATTTCTAATGTTACAAACCTGAATCATTTTAAATGCAATTAAAAGTGGTTATGAAAGAGTGTGGACTTCCTTGTGAAGTAGGAAATCACTCTTGTGATTAACATGCAAACGAGCTCATGCTGGCAGAATAGATTGGGGTTTTAAAACCCCAATTACTTTTGTATGATTATCTATTTACCAGTACACAGTCTATTTTCATTTTTCATCTAATACAAAATCGGCTTGCTTACATTTTTAGCACAGCAATTAATATTTACAATAATTATGACATCAAGCACTGCTGAGAACTCCAAGTAAATCATTTACCCCAACCTTTTTAATATATGATTAATATCCTTTCATAATTTAATCTTTATATGAGGTTACCATTATGTAAAAATCAAAATTAAAAACCACTTTACTTTTTGATTTAAATTTAGTTATACTGCATATTTTTCGAATATTAGTAAGATTAGTATTGTTATAAAATAAAAACTAAAATTTTTAAATGAGATGACAATAATACGTAAAAATGGTTTAACTGTTCACAGTAAGAAAAATAAATATATATTGAGAACAAAAAATATGTCCTATGCATCTTCCTTTTTAAAAGTAGTAACAGACAGTTCTAAACTTTCACTAACATGCTTTGATTCATACCTGCTACATACTGCACACATACACATTTTTCCAGACTTCTAAAGAAAATTATAATGCATTAATGACAGGAACCATGGTAATGGAAAAAAGGTCACCCTCTCTTGAACACCTTCTGTTTTAAACCATTATATATAAAGACATTCGAGAAAGCAAAGAATTAAAAGCCAGCCTTTGTGCAACCCATTACTGAAATATTATAGAATAATCTATATCAAATGTAGAGGAACAGCAGATTCTTTTGGATCTAAATTAACTGCAGCCATAGAAACGCTTTTATGCTTATTATGTATCTGCATGTTGATTCAATTATTAAAAGAACACCTGACAGCATCAGACTTATTTAATTGAATTAATTAAACTGGATGAATAATCACTGAATTCCTTTTGTGTGAAATTTGTCCTGAAAAGTAACACTGACATTTGGAAATTGCAAGTAATTTGCATGGTGAAATACAGTGAACATGGAAATCTCCTATTCAGTATGCTAGTTTCTTTTTTTTTTTTTTTATTCTCCCTCTCTTCTACAACAAATGAACAGATCTTACAGTGGATATTTTCCTTTTACAGAAGATTTATGAATACATTTTATCATTATACCATTAAGCAGTTTTTCAACAATTTCCTCAATATCACAATTTAAGTTTTTCTCCTATGGTAAAAAATATTATGCAAACTGTCACTTTTACTAAAGAGATGATATGACACCAATGTATCGTTGAACCTATAAGGTAAGAGAAACTCTTGTTTCAAGATGGACTTCTAAGACACTAGTAATACTTCCTATACATATATTTTCCCTGATTCAAGTTCACAGATAAACGAAAAGGAGAATTATGCAATGTTTATCTGTCATATCAAAATAAAATTGACTACTTTTCAAAATATTCTTAAGGCACTCACTTGCTGCACTTACTGGCCATTAGGTTCTTCATCATCATGGGGTGGGGGGATCATTTAATATTTTATAGCCATATACATATATATACATATAATTTTCTTAACCACACATGCCACTGGGAAGATGCATCAATATTTGCTTTTGTTAATTCATTATTAAGGATAAAATTGGGCGAAATATTGATGTTTGGTTAACCTTTAAATATACACATCCATGTAAGTTGCACTTCAATGTATCAAAGTGTTCTGAGCAATCATGTTTCTTTTTAGTTGTGAACAGAAAATTGTACTTGCATATTTGAGATGATAATTACCCTATACCATTTTTGTCATGCCTATTATTTAGGAGACTGTTTACCATAATAAATTATGGTATTTGAAATCACAGACCATTTAATATCTACATTCCTCAGATTAATGAACCTTTCAATATATAGGCTGACCATACCTGAAATTTCTTCACTTTAAAATTATGCTTGATCCCTTCAACCTTTGACCCATGAACCTTCCTCAAATCAGTTTTATTTCTGGATTTCCTTGGCATTGCCCAGAAATATTTCTGTGGATGGTCATATTTAGCAAAATTAAATCTTGTGTGTAATACAGCACTATTCTTTCCCACATAAAATTAAGTACCAAATCGAGTATTTATAAAAAATAATTCCTAAAATAATTGAAGTATTGATTGAAATGGCTTTGTGTCATATAAAAATTTCTAGAATTCTAGATAAACTGTTTCTTTGTGATCTAAATTTCAGACATGAAAAATATACAAACTTTTACAAAATACTTTGTAAAAAATCTACACCATCACATAAGTATCTGTATTAATAACCTTAGTGGTTAGATTTATTTTACATATATTATACAAAATACATTGGCATTACACCCCATTCTTAATACCAACTTATTATAGCTTTATTTCATAATATTGGATGTGGAAATGGAAACAGTGCCATCATGTGATACTTTTCAGGGTACTTCACTTCTTACATTCTCAAAGTCTAAGCATATAGCTACTATACAAATAAAAGAGTTCACAGAAAACTAGAGAATGGCAATATAATTCATCATCCAGTATTTTGCAAACACATCCTGTGTTCGTGTTTTGTGTAAAAAATTAGAAAGGCATTTTAAATCTTCAAAGAAAAGCTGTAAAAGCCAGTATCTGTATTTGTGTATATCCATGCACAAACACCAGACATAGAGACACCCTTCATTAAAAATCTACTAGTATCATTGATTCTAGATAATAAAACCCTGTGCATTTGCAATCAATTTCAATTTTAAAAATAAAAATGTGTCACTTCAAAAAAGGAGTAAATTCATTATTTTAATTAGCAAAAACCCATGGTTAGAAAGAGGGGAAATTCAGATAGCATGTAATACATATCAACTCCAAACACCCAAAAACCTATATCTAAAAATGAACCCAGCTCCTCCATAGATTTCTTTTTTTCCTTTAGTCAAGGGTCATGGATAATTATGCACTAACTTAAGAAAAACTAAGTACCACATAGTAAAACAATAGGTTTGGCCCAAGTTATATTATTTTTCTAAATTTCAAAATTAGCTTTGAAAACTATGTGGAATTAAAGTCTATAATAATCATGTGTAACTATGATTCTTATATGACAAATGATCCCTACTCTCTTTCTTATAATTCACTCTGTAACTCCCATTCCATCAAAATATAGCTATTTAGTTAGGTGTAAATTTGGGAGCTACTCTCACTTTTACTTCCCATACTTATTTTATACAAATACAAAACTTGATTTTAAGGAAAGGTGTGTATTGCTCAAACACTAATATACAAAATGCTAATCCAGGAATAGAAAAGATAAATCAATTTTTATTTATTTTAATGACTCATTGAATTTAACTGTTAATGACTCATGTTTGATCATTTAACTTTCACTTCAGTTCAGTTCAGACACTCAGACGTGTCCGACTCTTTGGGACATCATGAATGACAGCAGGCCAGGCCACCCTGTCCATCACCAACTCCTGGAGTTCACTCAAACTCATGTCCATCGAGTCAGTGATGCCATCCAGACATCTCATCCTCTGTCGTCCCCTTCTCCTGCCCCCAATCCCTCCCAGCATCAGGGTCTTTTCCAATGAGTCAACTCTTTGCATGAGGTGGCCAAAGTACTGGAGTTTCAGCTTCAGCATCAGCCTTTCCAATGAACAGCCTGGACTGATCTCCTTTAGGATGGACTGGTTGGATCTCCTTGCAGTCCAAAGGACTCTCAAGAGTCTTCTCCAACACCACAGTACAACAGTTCAAATCAATTCTTTGGCGCTCAGCTTTCTTCACAGTCCAACTCTCACATCCATTAATGACTACTGGAAAAACCATAGCCTTGACTAGGCGGACCTTTGTTGGCAAAATAATATCTCTGCTTTTCAATATGCTATCTAGGTTGGTCATAACTTTCCTTCCAAGGAGTAAGCGCCTTTTAATTTCATGGCGGCAGTCACCATCTGCAGTGATTTGGGAGCCCCCCACAATAAAGTCTGACACTGTTTCCACTGTTTCCCCATCTATTTGCCACGGAGTGATGGGACCGGATGCCATGATCTTCATTTTCTGAATGTTGAGCTTTTTCACTCTCCTCTTTCACTTTCATCAAGAGGGTTTTTAGTTCCTCTTCACTTTCTGCCATAAGGATCATGTCATCTGCATATCTGAGGTTATTGATATTTCTCCCAGCAATCTTGATTCCAGATTGTGCTTTCCAGCCCAGCGTTTCTCATGATGTACTCTGCATATAAATTAAATAAGCAGGGTGACAATATGCAGCCTTGATGTCCTCCTTTTCCTATTTGAAACCAGTCTGTTGTTCCATGTCTAGTTCTAACTGTTGCTTCCTGACTGCATACAGATTTCTCAAGAGGCAGGTCAGGTGGTCTGGTATTCCCATCTCTTTCAGAATTTTCCACAGTTTATTGTGATCCACACAGTCAAAGGCTTTGGCATAATCAATAAAGCAGAAATAGATGTTTTTCTGAAACTCTCTTGCTTTTTCCATGATCCAGCAGATGTTGGTAATTTGATCTCTGGTTCCTCTGCCTTTTCTAAAACCAGCTTGAACATCTGGAAGTTCACGGTTCACATACTGCTGAAGCCTGGCTTGGAGAATTTTGAGCATTACTTTACTAGCATGTGAGATGAGTGCAATTGTGTGGTAGTTTAAGCATTCTTTGGCATTATCTTTTTTTGGGACTGGAATGAAAACTGACCTTTTCCAGTCCAGTGGCCACTGCTGAGTTTTCCAAATTTGCTGCCATATTGAGTGCAGCACTTTCACAGCATCATCTTTCAGGATTTGAAATAGCTCAACTGGAATTCCATCACCTTCACTAGCTTTGTTCGTAGTGATGCCTTCTAAGGCCCACTTGACTTCACATTCCAGGATGTCTGGCTCTAGGTCAGTGATCACACCATCGTGATTATCTGGGTCATGAAGATCTTTTTTGTACAGTTCTTCTGTGTATTCTTGCCACCTCTTCTTAATATCTTCTGCTTCTGTTAGGTCCATACCATCTGTCCTCTATCGAGCCCATCTTTGCAGAAATGTTCCCTTGGTATCTCTGATTTTCTTGAAGAGATCTCTAGTCTTTCCCATTCTGTTGGTTTCCTCTATTTCTTTGCATTGATTGCTGAGGAAGGCTTTCTTATCTCTCCTTGCTATTCTTTGGAACTTTGCATTGAGATGCTTATATCTTTCCTTTTCTCCTTTGCTTTTCACTTCTCTTCTTTTCACAGCTATTTGTAAGGCCTCTTCAGACAGCCATTATGCTTTTTTGCATTTCTTTTCCATGGGGATGGCCTGATCCCTGTCTCCTATACAATGTCAGGAACCGGGCAAAGGAGGGCCGACAGGAGCTACTCCACATTCAAGGTAAGGAGGGGCAGCCATGAGGAGATACCCGACGTCCAAGGTAAGAGAAACCCAAGTAAGATGGTAGGTGCTGCGAGAGGGCATCAGAGGGCAGACACACTGAAACCATAATCACAGAAAACTAGTCAATCTGATCACACGGACCACAGCCTTGTCTAACTCAATAAACTAAGCCATGCCGTGTGGGGCCACCCAAGACGGGCGCGTCATAGTGGAGAGGTCTGACAGAATGTGGTCCACTGGAGAAGGGAATGGCAAACCACTTTAGTTTTCTTGCCTTGAGAACCCCATGAATAGTATGAAAAGGCAAAGCAATAGGATACTGAAAGGGTAACTCCCCAGGTCAGTAGGTGCCCAATATGCTACTGGAGATCAGTGGAAAAATAACTCCAGAAAGAATGAAGGGATGGAGCCAAAGCAAAAACAATACCCAGCTGTGGATGTGACTGGTGATAGAAGGAAGGTCTGATGCTGTAAAGAGCAATATTGCATAGGAACCTGGAATGTCAGGTCCATGAATCAAGGCAAATTGGAAGTGGTCAACCAGGAGATGGCAAGAGTACATGTTGACATTCTAGGAATCAGTGAACTAAAATGGACTGGAATGGGTAAATTTAACTCAGATGACCATTATATCTACTATTATGGGCAGAAGTCCCTTAGAAGAAATGGAGTAGCCATCATGGTGAACAAAAAATCCGAAATGCAGTACTTGGATACAATCTCAAAAATGACAGAATGATCCCTGTTCATTTCCAAGGCAAACCATTCAATATCACGGTAATCCAAGCCTATTCCCCAACCAGTAATGCTGAAGAAGCTGAAGTTGAACAGTTCTATGAAGACCTACAAGACCTTTTAGAACTAACACCCAAAAAAGATGTCCTTTTCATTACAGGGGACTGGAATGCAAAAGTAGGAAGTCAAGAAACACCTGGAGTAACAGGCAAATTTGGCCTTGCAGTACAGAATGAAGCAGGGCAAAGGCTAATAGAGTTTTGCCAAGAGAACGCACTGGTCATAGCAAACACCCTCTTCCAACAACACAAGAGAAGACTCTACACATGGACATCACTAGATGGTCAACACCAGAATCAGATTGATTATATTCTTTGCAGCCAAAGATTGAGAAGCTCTATACAGTCAGCAAAAACAAGACCAGCAGCTGACTGTGGCTCAGATCATGAACTCCTTATTGCCAAATTCAGACTTAAATTGAAGAAAGTAGGGAAAATCACTAGACAATTCAGGTATGACCTAAATCATTTAACTTTATTACACACATAATCCAAGGCATTTCAGCTCAAACTAAAATTATCCAAAGTGAGAAAATGAATGTCTCTCAGTGTTGTCTGACTTTTTGCTACCCATGGACTATACAGTCCATGGAATTCTCTAGGCCAGAATACTGGAGTGGGTACCTGTTCCCTTCTCCAGGGGAATCTTCCAAACTAGGGACTGAACTCAGGTTTCTCACCTTATAGGCAGATTTTTAGCCAGCTGAGCCACCAGGGAAGTCCAAAAGTGAGAAAACTAAACTACAATGCAAGGTTTAAAACTTTTCATGACTTTACAATAGTAGTTTTTAAACAATCATCCTAAACTCAGTTATTTTGCAAATCCTTTGTGATATACTATAGCACAACTCTTAAAATTCCACACAAAGTGGACATAATGAAAGAAAGGACAAAAAACTTGAGAAAAATTTTATTCACACTAGCATAAGTGTAGCTGCTTGTTTTTTGAATGGAGAAAATAATCTCTAATCATAGGTGCCTGTAGAGAATTTAATTATAGTCACTGAAAAAAATTAAGTGAGGAAAATTTTAGCAGTAGGAAAAAGGTAAAAGTAGATGTGATTTATTAAATTCTTTGTTTTAAAGAAAATTCTTTCTAGACTAAATGAAAACAGAAGTTACCAACTGGTAAACAACTCTCCAAAAGAATCATCTCTTCTATGGTAATAAAGGGCTTGAGGATTACCCTAAAACCTTTTGTTATTATCACTATTATTATTCTTTTTACAAATAACACCAGGCATGAACTCACTGACAGCTTCTTTATTTGGAAACGGTGCTGTTCCTCTGAGAAGAGACTATTTTCTTGTCCCAAAACTGTTTTGCAGACTTTTGTTTTGTGCTAGGAAGGAACCTATAGAACCTTTTCTTTTTTCATGAAATATATCTTCCACAAATTCTTTCATTCTTCCAACCTGCACTGATACTGATCTTTCAACAGTTCTTTCTGAGAAATAAGAGATAAGAGACTTTTGAAGGCCCTCAATAATGTAACACACTTTTCCTTCTAAGATAAGATTCACCATTGATACTTCTACGTTTTCAGTTATGGAAGAAGAGTCAACAATACCAACTCTTTCAAATTCAGTTCCTGACTGATGTTTCACAAATCACAGAACTCTAGGAAAAAGCATCCTGGGAGTTATGAGTGGGGCAGTGAACTTCTTCACCCGATCCACCCTAATTTTTAAAGTTATATTTGAGTCTCAACTTTCCTTACTTCTAGAATGGCAGTATTTTGGAGTTAGCAGGAAATAAAAAGTAGTTGCTCAGAAAAGACAAATGTGTGAAAAGTGCTGATTTGTGATGTAGTTATTTCTAATCACCTTTCAATGTACTAAGATATACTAAGAGACAAAAATTATAAATCAAGATGTAAATTCCATTTCATATATTTATATCTTTATAACATTAAGAACAACACTGACACCTGAAAGTTAGTGGTAGAACCCTCCACGGCAGCAATTTCTTACTATTCATGATTTGTTACACAATTATAAGCCCATTTAATGATGGAAGAAAGAGTTTAATTTATTGCTGGTTAAGGTAATAAATTTTAATATTTTAGGAGTGAAAAATAAAAAAAAAACATTGTATACTAATTATTAAATTATTTAAGTAACAGTGAAAATTACATGTGTTCATATTCACTACATTAACATCTTTTTACCTTCATCATTAACAACTCTTCTCTAAAAGCCCCACTAGACACATACACATCTAGATAAACAGGCACAGACAGTAAACAATTTGATGAACTTTGCCAGAACTAATCAAAATCTGTTGGAAATTCAGTGTGTGGGATGGAATGCCATTTTGTTGGCTTCCCTGGTAGTTCAAATAAATGGTAAAGAATCCTCCCACAATGCAGGAGGCCTGGGTGTGATCCCTGGGTTGTGAAGATCCCCTGAAGGAAGGCACAGAGAGCCATTCCAATATTCTTACCTGGAGAATCCCCATGAAAAGAGGAGCCTGGCAGGATACAGTCCATGGAACCAAAGAGTAGGACACGACCGAGTGACTAAGCATAGCAGAGCATGCCATTTAGTTAGTTAATACAGAGCTGTCTGTGATGAAAACCACAATCACATAAAACTAACCAAACTGATGACATGGATAACAGCTTTGTCTATATGTATGAAACTCTAAGCCATGCCATGCAGGGCCACCCAAACAGACGGGTCATGGTGGAGAGTTCTGACAAAACATGGTCCATTAAAGAAGGGAGGGCAAACCACTTCAGCATTCTTGCCTTAAGAGCCCCATGAACAGTCTGAAAAGGCAAAAAGATAGGACACTGAAAGATAAACTCCCCAGGTCGGTAGGTGCCAATATGCTACAGAAGAGTGAAGACAGCTCCAGAAGGAATGAAGAGGCTGAGCCAAAGTGGAAACAACACCCAGTTGTGGATGTGTGTGGTGTTAAAGTAAAGTCTGATGCTGTAAGGAACAATACTGCAAAGGAACCTAGAATGTTAGGTCCATGAATCAAGGTAAATTGTGAGTGCTCAAACAGGAGATGGCAAGAATGAACATGGACATTTTAGGAATCAGTAATCTAATATGGACCAGAATGGGAAATTTAATTCAGATGACCCTTATACTTACTACTATGTGCAAGAATACCTTAGAAGAAATGGAAGAGTCCTCAGAGTCAAAAAAAGAGCCTGAAATGCAGCACTTGGGTGCAGTCTCAAAAATGACAGAATGATCTCTGTTCGTTTCCAAGGCAAACAATTCAAAAGCATGGTAATCCAAGCCTATGCCTCAACCACTAATGCTGAAGAAGCTAAAAGTTGAATGGTTCTATGAAGACCTACAAGATCTTCTAGAACTAACACCAAAAAAGACGTCCTTTTCATCGTCCTACTGGAATGCAAAGTAGGAAGTCAAGAGATACCTGGAGTAACAGGCAAATTTGGCCTAGGAGCACAAAAGAAGCAAGTCAAAGGCTAACAGAGTTTGGCCAAGAGAACACACTGGTCATAGCAAACACCCTCTTCTAACAACACAAGATACGATACTACACGTGGACATCATCAGATGGTCAACACTGAAATCAGTAAGATTATATTCTTTTGAGTCGAAAATGGAAAAGCTCTATACAATCCGAAAAAACAAGACTGGGACTGATGTGGCTCAGTTCATGAACTCCTTACTGCAAAATTCAGACTTAAATTGAAGAAAGTAGAGAAAACTACTACGCCATTCAGGCATGACCTAAATCAAATCCCTTACAATTATACAGTAGAAGTGGCAAATAGATTCAAGATATTAGATCTGATGGACAGTGCCTGAAGAGCAATGAACAGAGGTTCATAAAAATATACAGGAGGCCGTGATCAAAAACATCCCCAAGAAAAAGAAATACAAAAAGACAAAATGGTTGTCTATGGAGGGCTTACAAACAGCTAAGAAAAAAAGAGAAGCTAAAGGCAAAGGAGAAAAGGAATGAAACATCGATCTGAATGAAGAGTTCCAAAGAAGCAAGGGGAGATAAGAAAGCCTTCCTCAGTGATCAGTGCAAACAAATAGAGGGAAACAATAGAATGGGAAAGACTAGAGACCACTTCAAGAAAATTAGATATCAAGGGAACATTTTATGCAAAGATTGGCACAATAAAGGATAGAAACAGCATGGACCTAACAGAAGCAGAAGGTATTAAGATGAGGCAAGAATACACAGAAGAACTACATAAAAAAGATCTTCATGACCCAGATAACCATGATGGTGTATACACTCACCTAGAGACAGACATCTTGGAGTGTGAAGTCAAGTGGGCCTTAGGAAGTATCATCACGAACAAAGCTAGTGAGGTGATGGAATTCCAGTTGAGCTGTTTCAAATCCTAAAAGCTGATGCTATGAAAGTGCTGCATGCAATATGCCAGCAAATTTGGAAAACTCAGCAGTTGCCACAGCACTGGAAAAGGTCAGGTTTCATTCCTGAAGAAAGCAATGCCAAACAATGTTCAAACTACTGCACAATTGCATAAATCTTACATTCTAGCAAAGTAATGCACAAAATTTTTCAAGCCAGGCTTTAACAGTATGTGAATCATGAACTTCCAGATGTTTAAGCTGGTTTTAGAAAAAGCAGAGGAACCAGAGATCAAACTGCCAACATCTGCTGGTCATAGAAAAAGTAAGAGAATTCCTAAAAACCGTTTATTTCTGCTTCATTGACTAAGCTAAAGCCTTTTTACTGTGTGGATCATAACACACTGTGGAAAATTCATCAAGAGATAGGAATACCAGACCACCTTACCTGCCTCCTGAGAAATCTATGTGCAGATCAAGAAGCAACAGTTAGAACCGGACATGGAATAGACTGGTTCCAAATTGGAAAAAGGGTATGTCAAGGCTGTATATTGTCACCCTGCTTATTTAACTTATATGCAGAGTACATCACACGAAATGCCAGGCTGGATGAAGCACAAGCTGGAATCAAGATCACCAGAAGAAATATAAATAACCTCAGATATGCGGATGACACCATAAAGCAAAGAGGAACTAAAGAGCCTCTTAATGAAAGTGAAAGAGGAGAGTGAAATAGATGGTGTAAAACTCAACATTCAAAAAACGAAGATCATGGCATCTGGTCCCATTGCTTCATGGCAAATGGATGGAGAAACAATGGAAACTGTGACAGATTTGATTTTCTTGGGCTCCAAAATCCCTGAAGATGATTACTGCAGCCATGAAGTTAGAGGACGCTTGATCCGTGGAAGAAAAGCTGTAAGAAACCTAGACAGCAGATTCATTACTTTGCCAACAAGGTCCGTATAGTCAAAGCTAAGGTTTTTCACATGTATGGGTGTGAGAGTTAGAATATAAAGAAAGCTGGGTACCAAAAATTATGCTTTTGAACTGCGGTGTTGGAGAAGACTCTTGAGAGTCTTTTGGACTGCAAGGAGATCCAAGCAGTCCATCCTAAAGGGAATCAGTCCTGAATATTCATTGAAAGGACTGATGCTGAAGCTGAAACTCCAATACTTTGGCCACCTGATGTGAAGAGCTGACTCATTGGAAAAGACCCTGATGCTGGGAAAGATTGAAGGCAGGAGGAGAAGGGGATGACAGAGGATGAGATGGTTAGATGGCATCATTGACTCCATGGACAAAGTTTGAGTAAACTACAGGAGTTGGCCATGGACAGGAAGGCCTGGTGTGTTGTAGTCCATGGGGTCATAAAAAGTAGGATACAACTAAGGACTGAACTGAAATGATTGAAGATTTTTCCATTAGTTATGCATGGATGTGAGAGGTGGATCATAAAGAAGGTTGAGTGCCAAAGAATGAATGCTTTTGAACTGTGGTGTTGGAGAAGATTGTTGAGAGTTCCTTGGACAGCAAGTTCAAACCAGGCAGACCTAAAGGAGATCAGTCCTGAATATTCATTGGAAGGACTGGTACTGAAGCTGAAGCTGAAGCTCCAATACTTTAGCCATCTTACGGGAAGCGCTGACTCATTAGAAAAGACCCTGATGCTTGGAAAGATTGAAGGTAGGAGAGGGGGACAACAAAGGACTAGATGATTGGATGACATCCCAACTAAATGGACATTAGTTTAGAGCAAGCTTTGGGAACTGGTGAAGGACAAGGAAGCCTGGTGTGATGCAGTCCATGAGGTCACAAAAGTCAGACTTGATTGAGCAACTGAACAACAATGGAGATGTCATTTGTTGCACATGCAACATAAGACTGTTGAAAATGTCAGAAAATGACTTGATGCACTTATTCTACATAATAATATTTGACATTTTATAGGAAAGCAATGCTAGTCCTTGGAGAAAATGAACAAAGCCTCTCTAGCTTGAGTAGAGCTTCCCAGGTGAGTGCTGGTGGTAAAGAACATGTCTGCCAGTTCCGGAGACATAAGAGACATGGATTTGATCCCTGGGTCAGGAAGGTCCCCTGCAGAAGTATATGGCAACCCACCCCAGTGTTTTTGCTTGGAAAATCCCATGGACAGAGGTACAGTCCATAGGGTTGCAAAGAGATGGGCACAACTGAAGCGACAGCATGGACATGCACAGTTTGAGTAGAAGGTGATAAATTTTCTTTCACAGCCAATCTAATGATCAATGCACACATTTCTTGATGTGACAGTTAAGAAAATTCACTTTTTTTACATCAAGCTTCATCTCTGTGCTTCATCTTAGTCATTATTCCTGACATAGTCTTTAATATGTCTATAGTTACATATACATAATGAAAGATCCTCTTTATAGTTGATCATGATGATTTTTTTCTCTTTTAACTGTTATTCTTGTCATTTTAGCCCAAGACATTATCATAAACAATGCTATGTGTATGTATGCTAAGTCACTTCAGTGATGTCTGACTCTACAATTCTATGGACTATAGCCCACCAGGCTCCTCCTTCCATGGGATTCTCTAAGCAAAAATACTGGAGTGGGCTGCCATACTCTCCTCCAGGGGATCTTTCCCAACCCAGGGATCAAATCTGCATCTCTTATGCCTCCTATATTGAAAGGCAAGTTCTTTGCCAGTAGCACCACCTGAGAAGCCCAAACGATGCTTTACCTATATTGCCATCTTTTTTGAGCATTACCTTATTAGCATGTGAAATGAGCACACTTGTGCAGTAGTTTGAACATTGTTTGGCATTGCCCTTCTTTGGGATTGGAATGAAAACTGACCTTTTCCAGTCCTCTGGCCACTGCTGTGTTTTTCAAATTTGCTAGCATATTGAGTGCAGCATTTATTTGGTGGGTTTATTTGGGTGGGTGGGGCGATGCCTGAAGAATATCAACAGTAATTGTTGTCATTTATTATTCCTTATATAAAAGCATACATTTATTGACAATAAATAGCCAAGATGAATGGCTCTCCTAATTTGTGTATCTCTAATAACTTTCCCTCCTATAGGTTACTTTAAAACTCATATGAATCTCTTGACAGTTAGAAAATACTTCCTTCTACCATTCTGCCAATACTTGATGCACAGATTTTCATTCAGGCATATATATATTTGTATAATATTTCTTCTTTGGCTATAATATTTTACTATCCTTGCTATGTTTCACCCTCTTAAATCAGAGTGAAACTTTTTGATAGTGGGCCATCAGTTGCTAGACAAAGAAACAGGTGCACAAATAGGCATACTAGGCTATTGTTCAAGTCTAATGTTATAAAAGAGTAATATGACTCTGGGATAGTAAATTTCTAATATTATTAGAAAAATAAAATCATAAGCTCAAATCAAAAGTAAAAATGATTATTAAATCATTTTAATCATCATCATCATAAGTGATGAATTAAATGAATAAAAATCAGATAACTGAAGCACCAGAGTTTTCCATATATAACCTTACTTGACAGAAAAAAGAAAGAAAACACTTGAAAGAAAACAAGTTTGAACAACTTAAAAAATAAAATTGAAGGAACTAAAAAATATTAAACCCAACTAATGAGAGGTGGGGCATGTGTCATTATCACATATTCATATACAGTGAAAGAGGTTGACCCATGCTCATGAAATATATTTTCTCGGATAATTGGCCTTTATTATGTAACCAAATGCTTTAATTTTTCTATCATCATGGAGGATAAAGTGCTACAACTTAGTCTTTTAAAAAAAGAAAGGCAAACACCATTTATCAGTTCAGTTCAGTCGCTCAGTCATGTCCAACTCTTTGCGACCCCATGAACTGCAGCATGCCAGGCCTCCCTGTCCATCACCAACTCCCGGAGTCCACCCAAACCCATGTCCATTGAGTCAGTGATGCCATCCAACCATCTCATTCTCTGTCGACCCCTTCTCCTGCTGCCCTCAATCTTTTCCAGCATCAGAGTCTTTCAAATGAGTTAGCTCTTCACATCAGGTGGCCAAAGTATTGGAGTTTCAGCTTCAATATCAGTCCTACCAATGAACACCCAGCACTGATCTCCTTTAGGATGGACTGGTTGGATCTCCTTGCAGTCCAAGGGACTCTCAAGAGTCTTGTCCAACCACAGTTCAAAAGCATCAATTTTTTGGTGCTCAGCTTTCTTTATAGTCCAACTCTAACATCCATACATGACCACTGGAAAAACCATAGCCTTGACTAGACGGACCTTTGTTGACGTCTCTGTTTTTTAATATGTTGTCTAGGTTGGTCATAACTTTCCTTCCAAGGAGTACACATCTTTTAATTTCATGGCTATAATTACCATCTGCAATGATTTATCAGTACACAATCCATTTTTTAAAAATAGGCCAAAAATTTAGTGTTTCTAACAGTGTTTAAATCAGATGGAAGGCCATGATTTCAAAATAGTTTACTGATGGTCCTTTCTGTCTAAAAGTATACACAGACACAAATACACACAAAATTGATCTCTTCCTACTACCTCATGGCCATCAGCATAATGTCCTAAGAGGGTGATTCTTCAGGGTCACTGATGCACAGAGCCACTTGCCCTTCACTTCAAGAACCCACAGAGTATACCAGAGGTAGCTGTGCATTATTTCAAGGGATTTTTGAAATGTTATTTCTCCTGAGATGAGGCTATCACTTTTTACATGGAATTTGACGGGATATCTGTCTAGGAAATCAGATAAACAAGCTATAACGAGGAATAAGGAGGGTCTCTTTTACTATGAAGGTGAAGTGAAGTCGCTCAGTCATGTCCAACTCTTTGCAACCTCATGGACTGTAGTCTACCAGGTTCCTAAATCCATGGAATTTTCCAGGGAAGAGTACTGGAGTGGGTTGCCATTTCCTTCTCCAGGGGATCTTTCCAGCCCAGGGACTGAACCCTGGTCTCCCGCATTGCAGGCAGGCACTTTACCATCTGAGTCACCAGGGAATGTTGAGTCCTGTATTAGAGACTACTTGTATTTTTGGTTTGTTTGCTTGCTTGCTTACTGAGTTCATACTTTGTTCTAACTACTTCAAGTGCCCTAAATTTTAATCTCCAGGTATAAGTTGTAATTTAATATCCAAAAGTAAAAAGGAAAACATGAAGAAAAGAAAAGAGAACACAAAGTAAAATAACCTATAATAAAGTTTAGTATAAACCTACACAGTATCAGCAAATACTTGACAGTTTTTTTATGTGCAATAACTCCAAGATCTAAAACACTTACTAGATGATGACTAAATTTTACAAATCAAAATTTGAGAATTTTAGTGGTACTTCATTTGTTCATTCACTCATATATTCATTTAACAAATATCTGAGTTACTATGTGCCAACTACTGCCAAGTACCTGGATGACAGAAGGAGAAGAATGGACATATTCAGTACATTCATGAAAAATGTAGACAAAAGTTAATAATCACACAAATACACAATTGCAGTCTGTGATCACTGATGTGAAGGGAGAGTACAAGATTCAATGAGATTGCCTATTAGGGAAATTTAATCAAGTCGGGGAAATCATAAAATCTCCTAAAGGAAGTGACTCTCTGAGCTCTGACCTGCAGGATGAAAGGTCATTACTAACGCAGGTGAGGTGCAGGGTAAGAGTAATCTGTGTTTACATGAAGTCCCCAAGAAAAGCGAGACAGGTAACCTCAAGTACTCTATACAGGTTAACAAAAACCGCTAACCACATCCGCTAACTTTTTTGGATCCATTAAAGACATGTGCCTAACCTGATCATTAAGCACCTAATTGCCTGAAAGTAAACATTACTGAGCCTGGAGGGCTACGGTTCAGGAGGTCACAAAAGATTTGGGCACAATTTAGCAACTAAACAACAAGCATTACTAAAATCTTTTCTCAAATTTTATCTGTGGTTGTGGTAATTGACTAGAGATGACTGCCTTGAATATTTTTGTGAATTACATGATTATTTTGGCCAGGATCAGAGAAAAATGTGTGGCCTACCTTTGTCTGGTAAAATACTGAAAAGAAGACATCACAGAGTGCCAACCTTTACTTTGGCTTTATTATTTACCTAAAGACACTGGGAGCTTCTTTGGTAGCTCAGACAGTAAAGAAGCTGCCTACTACCAATGCAGGAGACATAAGAGACACGGGTTCCACCCCTTGGTTGGTACGATTCCCTGGAGACGGGAATGGCAATCCACTCCAGTATTCTTGCCTGGAAAATTCCATGACAGAGGACCCTGGTGGGCTACAAGTCCATGGAGTTGCAAAGAGTTGGACATGACTGAGCAACTAACACAACAACAACAAAAGACACTGGAGAAAAAAACGGCTGAATTCACAAAGACCCTGAAAAGAGACTATTTTCTGTGCCCCCAAACAAGTAAAAGTTGTAACATTAGGGGGTGCAAATTATATCATACTGACCAACTTCAAGGTCTTAAATCCCTAGTCACCTTCTTTAGAGTGAATTCTGAAATGTTTTTCCAAAAGACTTTTGTTCTTCCTATTCATCCTTTTGAAACCCATTCCGAAGATTAGGTGGGTTCATCTATTCAAACAGAAGTTTGATTTAGGCACTTTAATTTACAGAAACCTCAACATATTCTCTTTATTATAAATAATCTGCCTAAGCCACAAATGACTTCTGAACCTCACATTCTTGCAAAAGAGTACAGTTTGTACTCTTAGCTATCTAATCCCTATCAAAATTCTAGTTCAAAGAAATAATATTTATGGAGGATTGCCTAAATGACACATACAACATTCATTACTCAGGCCAGAGAGTCTAAATTTTACATCTCAATCTGACCAGACCATGAATGAACTAATTCTAACTACTAATGCAATGCATCAGTATCTCTTAAAATTGCTTTTATTGAACTTCCCATTGAAGTTATTTATTCGACAGACATTGACAGATATTATAAGAAATGGCTTTATTTTGTCTGTTATGGGGGGCTACTGCTCATACACTATACTACATAGTAGGCCTTCATGAAGATGGGGGGGAAATTCCTGCAGGTCTAAGTATATAGAAAAATAACAATTCATTCCAGAAACTTGTATTTTTAAATTTTTTATAGTATAGGTATGTTGCCTCCTTCAATTTATCTGCTAAATAGATCAAAGGTAGATTAGAGGTTAATACTGTCAATAGAAACTGAACAGACCTTTACAGAAAATACTACAGCTTCCTTATTTTTCTCCATATCTTCACCCTTTCTTTGATTCTATCCACTACTTATTAACACAATTTAAAATTGACTAAAACCTACAAAAAAACAGTCTTTTAGAGTTTAACTCTTTAAATTAAGAGAAATATAATGTTTATAGATATGTATTTTCAGAAAATTGCTTAAAAAAGCTTCAAGTATTTTTTAATACCCATCTTAATTATTGGATTTTAATTCAATACTCCCAACTATGTTTTTAAACGTGATGTGTTAACCAAGAGAAAAGAAGTCAATTTTTTCATGTATTTTTTACTTTCTTAAGAGCAAAATGTTTTGAAAAAAACATTCCAGAGACTACAATGAAACAAAAATGAGAGCCTACATGGGATTTCATATACTAATCATAAATTTTCATTCAGGAAAGTGTGAGTAAATGGTACTAGAAACAAGAACATTCACAGATATCTGACTTTTTCTTTGTCCAGTGTTCTCATCCTTCCTTAACACAAGGTCATAAGCATTAATATTAAATTCTTAAAGTATTAAATTTATCAATACATAATGTTGAATAATTGGAAGTTTAATCTAAAAAATATTAATTCTCTATTGCAAATGAATTTTATAATCTATGATAAATTATTGCCAGCACAGATAAATAGCAAAGAACAGGGGTTTTTTTTTAGCTTTAGCATAAAAAGAGAAAAAAAAGATTAATCAATATCAGTAAGCAATAATCTAGTGAAGTGAAGTGAGGTCGTGCAGTGGTGTCCGACTCTTTGCAACCCCATAGGCTGTAGCCCACCAGGCTCCTTAGTCCATGGGATTTTCCAGGCATGAATACTGGAGTCGGTTGCCATTTCCTTCTCCAGATGATCTTCCCGACCCAAGGATCAAACCTGGGTCTCCCACATTGTAGGCAGATGCTTTACCGTCTGAGCTACCAGGGAAGCAGAGCCCTGATGAACTGCAACAAATTTCCCTAAAAATAAAATAATCAAGGAAGCTTAAAATGTGCGGAGAACACCAATAAACAAGCAGTGAGCACAGGCTGGTTCAAAGAACACTGAGCATGCTATCTGAATATAAAGAAAAACAGGGACATGGTCAGGAAAAGAATAAAAGAAACACCTTTCAAATGAATATTAAGAAAAAGTGAAAGCCAGAGTGATAGTAGAAGAATTGGAAGGATTTATGATATTGAATTTTTTTTTTAAAGGAAGGTTCCAGTGACAAAAATTTCCAACAACATACTCTCTGTGCAAAGATTGTGATGACCCCCAAATCACAATTTCTCGCTTTGAAAATCAGACATATGGTAGCACAGAAAAAAAAACCTTAGTTCTAAAATATTGATAAGCACAATGATTGGTAGGATTTTTAGGATAAAATGTATAGATTTCCACACCTTGAAGAATAACTTCAGCTCTACCATGTAACATGTAGTTTGGATCCACTGGGTTGGCCAATAGAAAAGCCATAGAACTTCTCAGTCTGCTTTCTAGTTGCAATAGCTGTGAAGTCACTTGAGTAAGTAAAATGTTAAACAAAGACAAATTCTAAAAATAAAAAGTTTCAGACTTTTTATATTATACTTGTTCTTTAGAGAAAATTTCTAAGTTAATTGCTAGTATTTCACACTGCTTAAATAAAACTGACTTGCAAGAATGCTGACATGTAATTCTTTTTGGATCATCAACTGGTAGAAAAATAATTATTTCTTCTAAAAATCAGTAACTGGGTAAACTAGAAAGTTGGAAGGTGTTCCCTTTTTCAACATGCTATCTTCCATGGAGGCACAAATCACTGTAACTCTTGCTTAGAATAATATCTTTCCCTAGTGAGGAGAAGACCTTATGGCAACCCATCCTCTCCCTAGATACATATGTGTCACATAGAAATCTATTCTGCATCTTCCCTCTCTTTTTTATACTTAAATAATAGAACTGAAATCCATGTCTTCTGAATTTATAAAATGAATGGATTTATCTGTGAGGAAAACCAATGGGAAAGAAGATTTCAAAATGTTTAACAGTATCACAAAGGTGATACACTGCTGTGCTGATTTTAGTCTGAAGCAGATAAACTCAAATTATAGTTTAACCTCTGGTTATAGGAACCATTCCATTTTGAAAATATTTGTTGCAAAATTAAAATAGATACTGTAATTGCATGAAGAGTGGCTCTGATGTGTTTACACTCACCAGGGAGTACACTCAAAGATGGGGAAAACATGCCCCCCAAATCACACACATAGACATGTCTTGATGTATAGAAGTAAATACTCTATATGACCTAATACATGCAGAAATTAGAGTTGATTGGATATAAATATAGAACAAACTAAGCAAAAGATATTAATGACTTGGGTACAATACTGCCAAAGAACTCATGCTTTTCAGCACATATAAGTACACTATGATATCTATGATACCTATTTTTTTAAACAATAGAAGTTAATTTTGCTTGAAGAAAAAAAATCAGATATGGGGAAAAGCCACACATACTCTTCATCTTCCTCACATACAAATACACATATATGTCATATAAGAAAACAGTTTTGTGTGAACACACAACCAAATTGGTACATGAAAAATATTACAGCACAAACTTAATTTATAAGAAACCTGACATTTAAAGTCAGATATGGTAAGTGTGAATACTAGGTTTGTTAAGACAAAGTAACCACATTCTTAGAATGTGGACTCTATCCTCAGGAATACCTGGTTTCAAGCACAAGCGCCACCTTTAAAATTTGTAGATTTCTGATGTTTTATTTAACCTCTCTGTCTCAGATTTCTTGTCTGCAAAGTAGAAAAAAACAACACACATCTGATAGGGTTATTTTTAAGATTTACTGAGATCATATGTACTTTAATATTGTGTGCCTATATAAAGACAAAGTAACTTTTTTCTTTTTAAAGAATGAGATTTTGTACAGAATAATTTTCTGAACTCTTACAACATTTATTTTAAACTCATAATAAAACCATCAACCTAGTAGAGTACAAGTGCATAGGCTTTCTCCACTTACTAGCTGTGGACAAATTATTCAACCTCTCCAAGTCTTGGCTTTCTCACATGCAAATTGTGAATAAAAATGTTTATTTTGGAAAATTTTTTGAGAAATTTAAAATAATGCATACAAAAAGTACCTAAAGTAAACTTCAGTATGTTTTCATTTGCTTTGTGAACATTTCACTGTAGCCCTACCAGCTTTCAAAAACATCCAAAGGTGCCCCCAATGCTCACTGTAGCACTCTTTACAATAGCAAAGACACGGAAGCAACTTAGATGTCTGACAACAGATAAACGGATAAATAAGTTGTGATACATGTATGCAATGCATATTACTCAATCATAAAAAAGAATGAATTTGAGTAAGTTTTAGTGAGGTGGGTGAAACTAGAGCCTATTATACAGAGTGAAGTAAGTCAGAAAGAAAAAAATAAATATTTTATATTAATGCATATATATGGAATCTAGAAAAATGGCACTGATGAACCAATTTGCAGGGCAGGAATAGAGGCAGACCTAGGGGACAGACTTACGGACACAGCAGGGGAGAAGAGGGTGGGGTGACTTGAGAGAGTAGCACTGAAACACATACATTACTGTATATAAAATAGATAGCTAGTGGGAATTTGCTGTATAAAACAGGGAGCTCAACCCAGTGGGAAGTTAGTATATAACACAGGGAGCTCAACCTAGTGCTCCGTGACAACCTAGAGGGGTGGGATGGGATCAAGAGTGGGAGGGAGGTTCAAGAGGAAAGAAACATATGTATACTTACGGCTGATTCAAGATGCTGTATGGCAGAAACAAACAAATCATTATAAAGCAATTAATCTCCAATTAAAAATAAATTTTAAAAAATCTTGAGAGATGAAATTATTTTTTATGTATTTCTTCATTATCTACTGTACACATATTTTTGCTGAAAAAGGAAGTTGAGACTAATGCTCAAGAATCATGAGATACTCTTCCAAGGACTGACATGCTGTAGAATTGCTGTTAAAGTACAAATGAAATTATTTTTAATGAGAAAACTGATTTTAAAACTCACTAGATATTCATGGTGCATAACTAGCAAGACTCTTGGACACCTACGCTTTCCTACTTTGTGTGTGTGTGTGTCTGTGTGTGTATAGGTAGGGAGACCATCAACGTATTCCTTTTGTCACACAAATGTAAAACAAATAGTCTTTCCTCTGTCTGGAAATGTTCAAACAGCAGAGAAATAATTCAAAGCAAGTTGTTCATCTTATGATTTTAAGTTTTATACTAATAAAATAAGTAGTGCCTTAAAAGCAGAGTGACCTCAAGGAGGCAGAGGTCTTCAGATCATCAGTGAAGGTTGGGCTGGTCCTACCTTCCTTGTCCCCCAGGCCTTCTGTTTCTTGCAGGCTCTAAATTTGCCAGGACCTAGAAATGTTCTGCTTTCTCAGAACACTGGGGTAGAAAGGCTGTGGCCTCTGAGCAGGGAGTTACCTCTTATGTTGTGTGAATCTGACAAGATTGTGAAAGATAACCTAAGAACAGGTGCTGGAAGGTGAAACAAGCAGCTACCAAGACAGATATGTTTAACAGATGAGTTGAGCACTCATGAGAGAAGCTCCGTCTAGTCAAGGCTATGGTTTTTCCTGTGGTCATGTATGGATGTGAGAGTTGGACTGTGAAGAAGGCTGAGCGCCGAAGAATTGATGCTTTTGAACTGTGGTGTTGGAGAAGACTCTTGAGAGTCCCTTGGACTGCAAGGAGATCCAACCAGTCCATCCTGAAGGAGATCAGCCCTGGGATTTCTTTGGAAGGAATGATGCTAAAGCTGAAACTCCAGTACTTTGGCCACCTCATGCGAAGAGCTGACTCATTGGAAAAGACTCTGATGCTGGGAGGGATTGGGGGCAAGAGGAGAAGGGGACGACAGAGGATGAGATGGCTGGATGGCATCACTGCCTCGATGGACATGAGTCTGAGTGAACTCCGGGAGTTGGTGATGGACAGGGAGGCCTGGTGTGCTGCGATTCATGGGGTCGCAAAGAGTCAGACACGACTGAGCGACTGAACTGAACTGAACTGAACTGAGAGAAGCTCAGAATGAGTCTTCAAATATTTTAAGGATATATGCATCCTTCCTGCTACACAAGATGAAGTAACTGAATAACCAGAAGATTTTAGCCTCTAAATCTTAAAGCTTCCTGCGAATGAGTACTGAATGTGCTGCCAAGAATATAAAAACAAAGAATTCACAATATGGTGACATGAGAGCAGGGAAATAGAAAAAAAGAACACAGAATAAAGTGACTCAAATAATAAGTAGTTCTATAGCAGTGGCAAAATATACAAAATGCTATAAGAACACAGGTGTGTGGTAGGCATAAATTCTATTTAGCTTTACTCAGGGAAGACTTCAAAGAAGTATAGTTCAAGCAGTATTTTGAAGGCAGAAGCGATAAAAAAAGAGGCAAGCTCTTCAGAACATCAAGAATAAATGTGAATATATGGAATGGCATGTGGTATTCAGGAAATGACAAATAGTCCAGTGCAAGCAATGCATCACAGGTGACATAACTTAAAGGGAGCAAAGTGCTGAAAAACAGTGACTCAAATAAGTATGTACTATGAGACCTGGAGCCCATGATCAGATGCAAGTCTTGGACTCAAACAGTCCAAGACATTTAACATTTTTTTTGAGATCCCGACGTACTCTTCTACTGGACAGGAAAAAGTAGGATTCTATTATCTAGAATTCTGATGTGAATGTGACTCCAGATCTGAAATCGTCACTATTGACCGAAACAAGCAGCTTTTTATGGACATCTACATAAACACTCTGAAGATTTCAATTTTAGGCTCTGCAGTGCAAAATGTTAGTGAATTAATAGTTATAAAACAGAATTTTAAATGTACACATCAGAGTCACTATAAGACAATGCTCAATTAATTTAGTGTAAATCAAAATAAACTAGCTCCAGGACCCAAAATAACAAATTTCCAGATTTTTCTTTATTGCTCTTCCTAAGAAAAAGAGCACATGTTTGATAGTATAAAGACAGTTATTGTGATTAACAGAAGACAGGGTATGAGGAAGAACTTCCAGGAATTCTTGAATACCTGAATGCTTGAATTGGAACTTGAATCACAGGTAGAATTCAAATGGGTCTAGATTCAGGAGAACCATTCCAAGAGGGAGGAAAAAAAAAAATCTCTCAGTAAAGACTTTTCCTCTCCAAGGCTTACATTCAGTTCAGTTCAGTTCAGTTCAGTTTAGTTGCTCAGTTGTGTTTGATTCTTTGAGACCCCATGGACTGCAGCACACCAGGCCTCCCTGTCCATCACCAACTCCCAGAGGTTACCCAAACTCATGTCCATTGAGTCAGTGATGCCATCCAATCATCTCATCCTCTGTTGTCCCCTTCTCCTCCTGCCTTCAAACTTTCCCAGCATCAGGGTCTTTTCAAATAAGTCAGCTCTTCGCATCAGGTAGCCAAAGTATTGGAGTTTCAACATCAGTCCTTCCAATGAACACTCAGGACTGATCTCCTTTAGGATGGACTGGTTGGATCCTGCAGTCCAAGGGACTCTTAAGAGCCTTCTCCAACACCGCAGTTCAAAAGAATCAATTCTTCGGTGCTCAGCTTTCTTTATAGTCCAACTCTCACATCCATAACATGGACTACTGGAAAAACCACAGCCTTGACTAGATGGACCTTTGTTGGCAAAGTAATGTCTTTGCTTTTTAATATGCTATCTAGGTTGGTCATAACTTTCCTTCCAAGGAGTGTCTTTTAATTTCATGGCTGCAATCACCATCTGCAGTGATTTTGGAGCCCCCCAAAATAAAATAAGGCTTACATACCAGAGGATGAAGAGAGTTATTAAAATTTAAAAATGGGGAATTTTATTGTATGCTAAAAGGTGATAAATGTTATAGGAAAAACAAGAGAAGGATGGTAGGTGATTAGTCAATGTGGTTGTAGAATGGAAGTTTAAATAGGATTGTCAGGGCAGACCTTATTGAGAAAGTGACATTTAAAGACTTGGAGGAGGAGATGAAGTTAACCATATAGATTATCTGGAGGAGGAGCAACTTGGGTAGAGGAACAGTCATTGTAAAGGCCCTGAGGAAAGGGCATGCCTATGTTTGAGAAACAGCAAGAAGGTTGATGTGGCACAACCAGAGTAAAGAAGAGGGAGGGTAGTAGATATGCACTTAGATTGTATATGGTCTTGTAGACCATTTTAAGTTTTTAAATATTACTTTTAAGAAAATGGCAGCAGAGCTGGGGCAAAGAAGATTTTGAATGGTGAAGTGACACAATAAGATTTTGGTTTTAAAAGCATCTCTCCAACTGCTGTGCTGAAACAGACTGATCAAGAATGTAGGAGGACATACCTACTAACTAGAGGACATACCTACTAACTAGAAGACAGTGGTGACAATAAAGACAGGAGATGACGGCTGCTTGAAGTAGGTTGGCAGACGTGAAAACAGAACTAACTGAAATCCGTATACATTTTAGTGGAGCTCACACAGAGCAAAATCTACCATACTGTTTATTTTTCAAGATTCATTCATTTCCATTCATTTAGTTAATTATCAAGCATTTACTATACATTTATTACGAGCAAAGTGCCATATAGCTTAACTATCATCCTACAATTTTAGAATGTCACTGTGTCATTTGAACATCTCTACTCTTTCAAGTCCACTCACTGGCATAAAGTATCTCAATGCTGTTGGTTTCAATCTATTGCTTATTTTCAGAAATACCTGCTGCCAAACCAAGATAAGATGAGCTTTAACTCTAATGACTGTCTTTTAACAGATAATACATTGGGACAACTGTAGGAATTAGGAAAAGAGAAGGAGAAAACTCACTCAGCACCCAGATAGTAGAAGATAAAGGACTGAGGTGGGGGGATGGGGGACAAGGACAAAAAAATATATAATTTTAATTTTAAAATCATCAGAAAAAGTATTTGAAAATTCATACTTTCACTTCTTCAAGAAAAATTAAACCAATCTTTTAGAAATTGTATTTTTTTTCCAAACTAAGAGGAAAACAGCAGCAGGGAAGTCCAGGGCAGTACTGTGGGTAGATCTGGAAGGTAGTTTGAAATGGGATACGCACTTAAATCAATTGCTAATAACAAAGTGCTTATATCATTTATAGGACAATTTATTTCTTTAGAGGGAAAAGGATAATAGTTTTAAACTAGATATGTTTTATTAGAGAGGTTTTGGTATGGTTAGGCTCCATGTCCTTACCTAGAAGACTCTAAAATAGCCCCCTGCTGACTTCTGCTAAAGTCCAGGCTCATTCTGTACTTCAGCAACAATGGCCTCTCTGCTCTTATCAGACACCTTAAGTATGTAACTCTCTTTTCCACTTGCAGTTCCTTCTCTCTGGAATGTTCTTTCCTCAAATATGGTACCTACAGGGCTTGCTCCTTAACTTCAGTCTCCACAGTAAGGCTACCATATCAATTAGGTCTTCTTTGACCACTTTATATGAAACAGCTCTCAACATCAGTCTCTATCCTTGGTTCCAGCCTTATTTTTCCTTATGGCACTCATCATCATCTGACATATTATTCACTTTCTAAAAAAGTATCCTGTTATTTCAATGAAAGTAGGGACTTTAATTCACTACTAAATCCACATGGCCTAGAACAGTGCCTATCACAATGTATATGCTCAGCATATATGACGATAAACACACCAGTTCAAAACATGCTTCTGGAGAAAAGCAGCAGCATGTCTTTTGCAAAAAGTATTTTTAGCTATATATATATATATATATATCATATAACTATATCTATTTATGTATACACACATACACACACATACACACACCAAGTGGCACTAGTGGTAAAGAGTCTGCCTGCCAACATGCTAGACTTAAGAGACTCAGGTTCTATCCTTGGGTTGGGAAGATCCCCTGGAGGAGGGCATGGCAATCCACTCCAGTATTCTTGCCTGGAGAATCCTCATGGACAGAGGAGCCTGATGGGCTACGGTCCATAGGCTTGCAAAGAGTAGGACACAATTGAAGCAACTTAGCACACAGTTGCCATTTTCACCTCCAGGGGATCTTTCTAACCCAGAAATTGATCCTGTGTCTTTTGCATCTCCTTGCATTGGCAGGCAGATTCTTTACCACTGAGCCACTCAGGAAGCCTATATATATATATATATATATATATATATATATATATATAGGCTTAATATATATATATATATGAAGCAAAGCGAAACGAAGTTGCCCAGTCGTGTCCGACTCTTTGCGACCCCATGGACTGTAGCCTACCAGGCTTCTCAGTCCATGGAATGTTCCAGGCAAGAGTACTGGAGTGGGTTGCCATTTCCTTCTCCAGGGGTATATATATATATTTGTTTGTAGCCCATATCAATGCTCATAGCACTGTCATAGTCCTTCACAGACATGCATGGAGCAGCAAAACATCTGATTTCCCTGACATGCATAATTACTACCGGAGGTCAAACAAGGTAACACTTGTCTTCTTGTTCCTGCTCTTGTACTGTAAACAAATGTCCTTTTAGTGGTCTATGCAATGCCCTATCTATGCTTTTATTAGTGATTACACCTTTTAAAATAGCTCCCAAGTGTACTTTTGAAGTGCTGTCTAGTGTTCCTAATCCAAGAAAGCTGTGATGGGCCTTTTGAAGGAAATATGTGCATTAGTTACATAAACTTCACTCAGTTCAGTTCAGTTCAGTTCAGTCATTCAGTCGTGTCCGACTCTTTGTGACCCCATGAATTGCAGCACACCAGGCCTCCCTATCCATCACCAACTCCCGGAGTTCACTCAGACTCATGTCCATCGAGGCAGTGATGCCATCCAGCCATCTCATCCTCTGTCGTCCCCTTCTCCTCCTGCCCCCAATCCCTCCCAGCATCAGAGTCTTTTCCAATGAGTCAACTCTTCACATAAGGTGGCCAAAGTACTGAAGTTTCAGCATTAGCATCATTCCTTCCAAAGAAATCCCAGGGCTGATCTCCTTCAGAATGGACTGGTTGGATCTCCTTGCAGTCCAAGGGACTCTCAAGAGTCTTCTCCAACACCACAGTTCGAAAGCTTCAATTCTTCGGCGCTCAGCTTTCTTCACAGTCCAACTCTCACATCCATACATGACCACAGGAAAAACCATAGCCTTGACTAGATGGACCTTTGTTGGCAAAGTAATGTCTCTGCTTTTCAATATGCTATCTAGGTTGGTCATAACTTTTCTTCCAAGGAGTAAGTGTCTTTTAATTTCATGGCTACAGTCACCATCTGCAGTGATTTTGGAGCCCCCCCAAAAATAAAGACCTGAGCTAATAGTGATGTTGGCAATTAATTAAATGTTGTTGAATCAACAGTATATATTCGATAAAGTGTTTTAAACAGAATAACACATAAAATAAGGTTATGCATTGATCAACTGATGATAATGTTACGACCAGAAGTTCGCAGGAACCTAACTCGGCATTTCCTCTAGGAGCAATGATTCAGCATCCGCTAATTCAGAGCTTGCAGTGACTTTACAGAACATGGTTACTGTGAGTAATGAGAATTGGCTGTATTCATGTATAAATATATGTGCACAGTGACTTTTACATACAAATTGAAGAAAGAAAAATTCTGTAAAGTTCATAGCTCATAGGGATGCACAGAACACTCTAGCCAAGAATATAATCCTTCATAAAACATATGGTTGACATTAATGTTAATCACATGGTTCCATCAACTGAAAGTGATTGAATAACTCAGACCTACTGGAAAGGACAGAAGCTATTAACTGAAAGACTTTAGTTGTGTAGGCTTTGGCAGTACTTAACTTTATTCTCCTTTATAAAATGGGTACTCATTAATATTAAATTATTTAAACCAGAAAGTGAACTGAACATGATTACCCAAATCACTTTACTTGCTTAATGAACATAACTTTCTTTGTTATGTTACCCAGGGAATCATTTATAAAATCCCCAGAGGGGAAATTTGTACAATTATGCCACCTGGAGTTTGGGGAATGCCACTACAAAACAAGGATGATAACCCATATTAACCTTTTTTTAGTATTAGGAATGCAAAGTATATGTGCATTGCTGCCAAAGATACTGTCAGATTTTTGTGGCAACTATTAGGATGCTTAATAATGCTTATTATTTTGTAAACACATTGTACTCCTTCAGGAGTAAGCAGTAATGAATGAGAGAAGTTAAACATTAGTTATCCATATAATAACTATACATGGAACAGAAAGCAACTTGACTTAATCCATTTTCCTAACTGTTGTAGTAGAGTATTGAAGCCCATCTATGAACACTCAGCTGTTGCTAATAAATGGGGCATACAGCACATTATTGATAAAAATCATTCTCCTTATTCTGTAGACATATCAATTGCCAACACAACTTCTTTCCAAATTTATAATGTGATCATCTATTTATTCATTTTTTCAGCAAGTACTTCCTATTAAGTACTTCTTATATATCATACCGAGTGTACCTTAGTGTACTATCCCTGTACCAGGGAATACACTGGTATACCAGGGATACAAAGATGAATAAGAAATATTCATCCTAAAGAGTGTCACAGTCATCTTACACAAAAATATCATAGACTTGGACATTCAGCTGGACAATGAGAAAACTGCCCAGCACTGATTGCTCAGGTGGTTTGACACTGATGGTCTGTGTTCCAAACCCTCCCCATGCTTTTTGAAAGAAACCAATATGCACTAAGGTAGGAAGGAACTGACAGATCCCTCCAATCAAATGGAAATGTACATTCAAGAACCAGCTCACCTGTTCCTACCTATATCTCAGTTTTACATGAAGAAGGGGTAACTACTACTTTTGGTGAAACTTTCTCCCCAACCCTCCACCCAAAATAAAGTTGCTATCTAAATGGTTCCTTCAATTTACAGAGATTCCTCTAAATGCCCTGACCTGTTCCACTGATACTCTGGCTAAATAGAAACTTGATGATGTGCCTTATGCTACTGCTGCTCATTCACTCTGCTCAGTGGGCAGAACTAAAGGTCATCCTTAAAGACCCAACCCAAACTCCCTTTGATGAGCCATGCTACATTTTTTCTAAATCTTGGACTGTTGCCAATTACCCAACTGTATGGTCTGCCACCTGAAAGACCATAGATTGGCAGGTTAAAGATACCTACCTCTAGGGCTGCAGACTCTGTGGGGAACTGTAGCTGCTGATTATATAGCCTGGATCATTCCTATGGAGGCCCACAATAAGAACTTGTTCTCTGATGAGATCAACTGGAATCAAGATGCAGTAGCCAGATGACCATCACCCAGAACTATCATCATACCACACATGGCAGTACATCCGCCATCATAAACTGGACACATAATAAAGTACTCTATGTTTCTTACACAAAAGTCACCATTACATGCTAGACTTTCAACACTGGCCAAAAGTTGACCCATCGGTGTGGTGGTAGTACAGGAGGCCACATTTCACATAGTGTTTGTCAAGAATTGTGAAAGGTCTCACATGAAAACTACAAAGTTAGCTAGTTTCTTGAGCTACTGTTTTCAGAGTGATGTAAAGAGGGTCAGGTGACAACTGCACACACAGCAGTTCCATTACCAAAGATCACAAAGCTCAGGGAACCTGGACATTTTATAATGGGAAATAGGCGTACTCCATCTGTATCCTGGGCTTCCCAAGTGGCACCATGGCAAAGAACACATCTGCTAATGCAGGAGACATAAGAGATGCGGTCCCCGGGTCCTCTGGAGGACAGAATGGTAACCCACTCCAGCATTCTTGTCTGGAGAATCCCATGGACAGAGGAGCCTGGCAGGCTACAGTCCATAGGGTCGCAGAGAGTTGGACACGACTGAAACAACTTAGCACGACATATTAGTATCCCAGTGATACACAGTCTACTGGTACTTCACTGCCGTTGACACTTTCAGATTACAGTGGCACTGTTTCAGTTCAACCTCAGCCAACTGATTGGACTGATTGGTATACCTTCCAGGTGGCAACCCAGTTATGAGGGGACCAAGAGAATTCAAACTTAATTGCAGGTCAGTCTCTTGCACGCTATAGTTGAATCAACATAGTCCTAGGTCATAAGTACAATGACCACTGGGTTGAATACACTATTCACCCAGGTTCCTAGAGTGGACTATGAAGGCACTGGGGAAGGAACACTTTAGATCTCCAGGGGGTGGGAGAGGGGATGAATAAGTAATGCTCCTTGATCCTTAAACCTTACTTATATCTTCCCAATATAAATCCTTATGATTTTTCTGATGCCTACTGGCCTTGAGTTATACAGTGCATGGCAATCAAAGCCACAGCTAGTCAGTGACCTTGCCCATGTGACCAAACCAAACTAAAGTGAAATAATGATCCAGACTAAGTTTAGCAACACATCTCAAAGAGGAGAAACCCCTTTCAGTAATATGTTTTTATGTGAGAGAGAAAGAGCCATAGATATCTCTCTCCATTGGCCCATTTGTTTCCCCCTGTAATAATTGGCAATGACACAAAAGATCAGCATGTCAGTCCAAACTCCCTTGTGTGGGTTATAATGGATAATTGACTGGCCTTATACTTATCTTGACTGATTGAAATAAGACCTGTTAGTTGTTCTTGGTATTTATTTAAAATTGGCTAAGTCCAGGGCTCTGGGGGCATAAGTGAGATCAATACTGTAGGTTGTCCTTACCCTGCTGCTTGGAATCATATTAATAGTAGCCTTAATTGCATGCTTTATAAGACAAATTGAGTGGTTTGATCTCAACCTCTGTCAGATTAATCAGAATGGCCAGTAACATAGGCAACTCATAAAAAGTCACCAAAAGCCAAGACTGCACATGTGGTAAGTAAAATAAAGCCTTCCCCCATAAAAGATGCCACATCTTAAGCCCTGAAACCTTACATTATATTACAAAGGAGAATTAAACATGTAGATGAAATTAAGTTTACTAATCAGTTGACCTTAAAATAAGGAGATTATTCTGGATTATTTGGCAGGCATACAGTAATCAGATAATCTTCAGATGTGAAAGAAAGAGGCAGATGAGGCAATGCCAGAATGATAAGACATGAAAACACTCAACCATCCATTGCTGGTTTTGAAGATGGAAAGGGTCCAAGAGCCAAGGAATGTAATGGCTTCTAGAAGCTGGAAAAGATTCTCCCCCTGGAGCTTCCAGAAAGAAACACAACCTTGCTGACACCTTGATTTTAGGCCAGTGAGATCCATTTCATACTTTACACTCCAGAACTATACCATAATAAAATAGTGTTGTCTTAAGCCACAGAGTTTATGTAATTTGTGGATAATAATAAGACACTGACACAATGCAGGGTTCAGGGGTGGAAAGACATTCCTTTATGAGTATCTGGCCCTCCTACAGCTCTTACAGATTCACCAAGAATGCAAGACCCTGACCCTATCCTGTCTTCACCTGGTCCATTGCTCAGGGTTGTGTTTTAGGTGAGGAACCTGGAAGGATGATGTATTAAATCCCAGGCTTGTTTACTGCTTTCCATAAATGTGTCATATTTCCACAGCTTAGCATATCTTAGTTGCAATGCATGTATGAGATTCCCAGGTAGCTCAGTGATCTACTGCCAAGGTAGGAGGCGCAGAAGAAGTGGGTTCAATCCCTGGGTCAGGAAGATCCCCTAGAAGAGGAAATGGCAATCCACTCCAGTATTCCTGCCAGGAAAATTTCATGGACAGAGGAACTTGGCAGGCTACAGCACATGGAGTAGCAAAGAGTTGGACACAATTGAGCAACTGAGCACAGCACATGAGCGTGCACGCGCGCGCACACACACACACACACACACGAATCTGTCCCACTGGGAGATCTTGGAAACAATAAAACCTCACAAACCATGAAAACCAAAGCATTCTGTGCCCGAAAATAAGGAAACACAACTGAGCAACTCAGAACAGCACAACATTTGTATACCCACCGTGTGCACAGCATCTGCCTTGGCCCTATTGGCCTGTAGCACTTGGGAGTAAGGGGAACTAATGTAACAGCACTGATTGATGTGCATGCTGCTTTATCAGGGATGGTGAGCATCTAAGGGGTGGGGAAGAAGGAACAACTGCTCTTCTAATCCACAAACTCTCACTATAACAATTCCTTCATAATACGTAAGGACTGCACATATTAATAATATAAGATGATGCTTTTATATGAATTATTAAAGGGGAAGGTATAGAACATTGAGAACTGTATTTTAAATGGAAGTTATTCAGGATAAATCTCAGAAGCAGTATTTATTCAAGGAATCTGCCTCTATTTCTGTTATACAGTTTTCAGTGCATTTGAGTAAAATAAATCTGATTAACACTATAATTTAATTTGGTTAAGGGAGCTGTAATACTCTAAAACTATTGTTACAAGGAGATTTATTCACAGAAGTAAATAAAATAATTATGAAGCTGATAAAATGACTACATAAGCCATTTTACAAGAGGGATATATTTTTCCTTCTTTTCAATGAATGTTTAAAGCTCTCCTTCAAGCTCTTGGTAAATCTATTGATCTGTGAAACACAGTGCACTCCAGGGAGGCAATTCAGTTGACATTATATATCAAATGATGATATGAATAATAATCATACCATTTGGCAATTAAATGTCTTACAAACTTTTAACTGATTGAACATCAAAAAAGTCAAATGAGGTCAAACATTGTATTTTTTAATTTTCATATTAATGATATAAACAATAATATTAAAAGATATAAAGAATAAAAGGGCATAAGAAAAATTACATAAAATATTTCAAGATAAAATATATATGAGGTATGTAGCTTACTATTGACTGTATATGTAATGTGTCTTTTTAGCTTGCAGAATTGTTTTATATTTTTAAATATTTTGCTTGTAAAGTTGTTATTGAAACATTTCAAACCACTTCTTTGGATGGGTTAAGAGGAACATGTGGAAAATGGTAACTTTAATCAGTAAAGACAAAGTATCACTAAAGAACACAGATCACAGAGAAAGGAATCATCTGAATTTCAGAACTTTCACACACAAATTCTATTTTAAACATAACAGTGAAGGGTACTTTCCAAAAATTTTACATATTTTACTTATTCTCCAGTCCAACATTGAGCCCCACCAAAAAAAATACACACACTATCCCCCAAGTGGTTGATTACTAAAGAGTTAAAGATTAGACACTCATATTAGTTAAAGACCTATAGAAGCTAAAGTGTTTGTTAAAGGCTACTTTCTGTGGTCATAAATACTAGGTCACATATTTTACAATACCATAAACAATCCTGTAGTGAGAGATTTTTAAAACTTAGATTAGATCTATGTGCCTATTTTTTATCATACAAACTAAAATGTAGTTATTCACTGTACCTAACTACACTTACCTAATTATCT
The DNA here is from genome assembly GCF_055505025.1 of Bos grunniens. Taxonomy (NCBI): domain Eukaryota; kingdom Metazoa; phylum Chordata; class Mammalia; order Artiodactyla; family Bovidae; genus Bos; species Bos grunniens. The sequence goes on along the minus strand of NC_141168.1, from coordinate 65,996,997 downwards.
AAATTACTGAATTACAACTGCATTTTAAGTACTTCTATTAAATATCAGCACTATATTTATATCATAATTTAAAAATTATTAAACAATCAAGAGAGCTTCATTAAGATACTCCATACATGTATGATAAAACTTGGAGCTCTAAAGTATAAAGTAACAAATGATTGAATAAAATATCATATACCTTCCTCACCCTTGTAGCATCAACATATGCTGTCAGTGTTCCACTTTTACACGTTTTGATTAAAATTAGCTTATTTTTAAAATCGTTGATGACAATAACTCACAAAGTTTTCAACTGTTTGACATGTGCAGTAAAGAAACTAAATAACTTATCCAAAAATTTGAGATAAAATATGTATTTTCAAAAAGATAAATACTAATTTCAGATTTCTAAGGCATACAACAAATAGCAAAGGGTGACTAGAATAAGGAAACATAAAACAGAGGTAAAAAATGATCTACAAGAAGAGAGTTAGGGATGGTTACCAACAGGCATGAAAGATGAATGTTTCTTTAAAAGTTATTCTTGCCTCCAGTGCTTTGGTCAAACAAGCCTTCTATTAAAGTACTTCAATGACGCTCAGATTCACTTTGTTATTAGTTGGTATTTCTTGTAAAGCCATCAGAAAAATTTTAATAGATATCTCTTTCCCAAACATATCTTCAGATCTTCCCAAACGTAAATGCTGTAACCTTCAATCAGATTTTCTTAGATGTAAAGGATTTTTCACAATCATGTAGTTATAATTCTAAACAGCTCAACCACATTCTTCAAAAATCATTTCAAGTTCCACATTACTTATGAGAATTATTAACAGCAAGTAACATGGAATTTTATTTCAACTATTCACAACTGTATTACAAATGACCCTGGAAAAATGCTGGCGGTGGGGGTATGGACCCTCCACACAGTCCACCAACCACAAATTCTGTACTATTATAGTACCACGTTACAGAAGAAAATCCAGTTTACAAGTGGATTCACACATCTCAAACTTATGTTGTTCACGGGTCCATAACTAACTATTGCTGTGTAAAATTTACTACAAACTACTACAAACCTAGTAGCTTTAAGCAACATGTATTTATTGTCCTAAAACTTCTGTGGGTCAGATGTCTTGGAGCAGATAAGCTGGCACTCAGACTCTCGCAAAGTGTTGGCTGAAGTGTGTACTTTCCTGGAGCTCCAGGTTCTCCTCCAAGCTCATGTGACAATAGGCACAGTCTAGTTCCTTGCTTTTGTGAAGGCTCCATTTTCTTGATGGCTGTAGGGAAGAGGTTGCCTCAGCTCCTGAGAGGCTGCTCACAGTTCTTTGCCACATGACAATTTCTCAAGTCCTCTCAAAAGACATTAGCTTGCTTCTTCAAGTCCAGCAGGATAAACTCTTGCTCCAGTCTGTTAAGATGGAATCTTATATAACATAATATATTCATAGCAATGACTATTCCACCATCTGTGCCATGTTCAGTTGGCTAGAAATAAGCAACAGGTTCTGCCCTCACTCAAAGGGTGGGAATTATTCAAAAGTGTGACTCACTATGGAGTGACCTTAGGAAGTATCCACCAAAATAATTCCCAGGCTAAACTTATAAACTCTAAAACCAGATTGCCTCAACTTAAATTCTGACTCTATGCTTACTAATTACTATTTATATCTGTTTCTCCATCTTAAAATGAGATTATCGTACCTCTTCTTAAAGTTGTGAGTTAATATTTTTTAGCTCATTTCATTGCTACATGAAAATCACACAGTAATAATACCTATGTGTTGATGTCACAAGAGGCAAAATTCCCAATTATTTATTCATCACATAATCTGGGTCAGTAAAAAGAAAATTTTTAGTTCAAGTCTTTTGATTAATTATTTTAAAATAATGTACAGAAGTATTTGGCAATAGGAAGTTCTCTATCAGTATGCATTAAGTAAATTAATATTAGAATATCTATATAAATTTCTAGGACTTCTCCCGTGGCTCAGTGGCAAAGAATTTGCCTGCCAATGCAGAAGACACAAGAGATGAGGGTTCAATCCCTGGGTTGGGAAAATCCACTGGAGAAGGAAATGCCAACCCACTCCAGTATCATTGCCTTGAAAATTTGATGGACAGAGGAGCCTGGCAGGCTATAGTCCACGGGGTTGCAAAGAGTTGGACATGACTGAGCACGCACACATACATAAATTTCTAATAAGCCAATACATTTTTACTCTCAAAATTTCATACGCTGTGCTGTAAAATTGTATACTGTCTTTTCTCTTGAATGATTCATATTTGCATATGTGCAAATGTGCATTCTGCCAACCATTGCAACAACATGGAAATTCCTAAAGAATATTGACATTAGCTAACAAGATACAAATATGAAATAATGTGCAAAATAGCAGTCAATAAATATGTTAAGAAATCATGATGGTAATTGAAATTTAGAGTTACAACTCAATAAGAGTAAGTTATGGATCAACTTCTACTAATCACCTGCCTCAGAAACTTATCTCTGCTTCCTAACACACAATTCACAAATGTTTTAACTTTTCAAATACTGCCATTCAGTAATGAGTGATAACCCCACCCTTTTAATGACCTTCCATGAGCTGACTCTAAAATCAGTTGGAAGCCCACAGAGAAGTATACAAATGCTAGGTCCTAGAGATGAGGGGAAATATCCATTCTTTGGGATGTTGATCAGAACTTGAAAAGTAGAATTAAATGCAAAGGAACAAAGGGTGACTAGAGAGAATGTAGGGCATAACAAAATCAAGGGTGGGATCAGAAACAGACTCACTAAATACACTTCTTTATTACAGTTTGCAGTTTGGCATGTAGCTAAATGTCTAGAATATATTTGAAAGGGACTAAAGGTTTCTCAGAGTCTCAGCATAATGCTCTCATTTCAAAAAAACTTATCTACACATGATTTTTTGAAGACAAGTTCATATTGAAAATCAAAATGTCAAAGGAGATAAATGGTTGGAGTCTAGAGTAAACGAGATGTAGTTCTGGATAGAGCAATGAACTTTAACATTTCTGGTTAATCAGAGAGAAATATGCACATACTATAACAATGAAGAAAACAAATATAAAATATAAGGGCACATATAATACAAAACTCTAAAGAATCTAAAATTATTTAATAATCATTAGCAAATGATTATATTTTTAGCTGTAATACACAAGGAAAACTGAAATGCAATAACTTTTCTTTGAGCTCACTCACAAGGGAACATGAAATATGTTTATTCCTATCCAGCCTTGCACAGTATCAGAGTCACCCTGAACCCTGACTGAACCCTATAGAAGAAAAAGGGTCAAATTTATGGTTAAGATTATAGCAGTTCTTAATTGGCAATATTAATTAAAAAGTCAAAGAGTGTCAAAGATTTCTTTAAGATGGTTTATTGCTAATATGAGAGTGTCATATATACTTTGCATCTAACTGATGACAGTTGAAATCATTATGGCATGGTTGTGAGAACTGAAAAAATTACTGGGTACCCAGAGACAAGAAAAAACATGTGCTTAATGGCTATAACTAAAATTAAGCATGAATCATTACCTGAGAAACAAATGAATGAAATGTATTAGCAAAAAATTTTTAAATGAACTAAATATTTAAGAAGGGCATAAACTGAAGTTATCTTGAATATGGAGAAACCACAAAAGAAATTACAGAAGAAAGTATTAATGTGACAGATTCTTTACAAGGTTGAAGAGAAACGCTGTCTTTAATTAGCAAGTTCAGAAACTTTTCTAACAAAATGCTTTTATTGATCTTTCTTCTATAAATATTTACTTTTAATCTGACCCGGGCAATCAAATAAGAGATCTTCATTTCCCTCCATCAGATTTTCCACGTCTTCACACAAGTGCTCAGATCCTTGTGTTTTACAAATTAAATATGTCAATACATTTTATCATGGTATCATATGCTATTTTCATTAAAATCTCATGGAATTCTAGATGCTGAGGATACTTCAGCTTCTTTTTTCCCTCCCCAAGATTATTTCAGGTGAAAATATATACAAAACAAATATTTTAAAATTATTAATATAAACCTAAGACATATTCAAAGGAGAAAAAAAAAATCACAGGACAGTTTCCCAAAAAGGCTGTTCTCATGTGAACATACACTCTTAACTAATGAATAAAATGCTCAAGATTGGTAGCATCTTTTAGTAAGGTTTACTATTATTTGCCTGAAACTCCAGTACTTTGGCCACCTCTTGCAAAGAGTTGACTCATTGGAAAAGATTCTGATTCTGGGAGGGGTTGGGGGCAGGAGGAAAAGGGGATGACAGAGGATGAGATGGCTGGATGGCATCACCGACTCGATGGACGTGGGTTTGGATGAACTCTGGGAGTTGGTGATGGACAGGGAGGCCTGGCGTGCTGCAATTCATGGGGTCGCAAAGAGTCGGACACGACTGAGCGACTGTACTGAACTATTATTTTCCAACCTTAAGATTCTAGAGTGCATTTTATCAAATTCATTCATTCGTGTTGTTTATTAAATTCTCTAAGGCTACTGATTCATGTGCTTAAGTGTGAGAAAAAGACAAAGAAAAAAATCATCACAATATTATAGTCTTAAAAGTTATTATTCATATTACTTTCATACAGAGGACCCCTTGTTTAAGACCAAAAATAATAGGCCAATTGAGACTTACGCTTAACATTTAATTGTATGAATAAGAATGAAAATTTAGGCCCAATATAACAAGAATATTTTCCCCTTGATATACTGAGCATAAAAAGTATTCACATCTATTTCACTGCTTTGCCTTCTTCATGGGCTTAAACCTGCCAAATTATTCCATTTGATTTCAGAGAATTCTCATATGGCAATCTATTTTATTTACTTTATCTTCAATAAAATGGTTCAGTGAGCATTAGCAACTCTAAGACACAAGTTTCAATCAGTCTTCAGACAAAGGCGTCAATCTATATTAGACCTACTGTCCTGTGAGTTGTAGCTAGAAAGTTAGATAAGGTAGGGCAACAGTGAAAATGTGACAGAGTCTTAATAAAGCCAAAGTAAAGAGAAAGAAAGCTCTCCCCAGGCTCTCACAGCATAGCTTACACGAGACCAGGTGCTGGATTCAACACATGAAGAACTCCTTAATAAGGCTAACAGCTAAAGTAGGCTTCAGACTCTATCTTTATTTTACCTGACACCTACAGTAACAGTTCTTTGTATTCCAGCAGATAATAGTAAAAACTTGAAATGCCAATAGTTAAAAATGAAGTTTCATATTCACCCCCTGGATATCGTAGAGGGGGAAAAAAAAAAAAAACAACTGAAAACACTCAAGCTGCATAGCAGTTCTATAACATTTTCATGCAATTACTAATGTAATAGTAGTTTCAGTGGATCTTTCCTTATAAATTTGTATGACATTTTAAATATAGTTGGTGGATTAGAGTTTAACCACAAAACAATCAGTAAGTATGAGCAACAACTTATTTTGGAAAATGATATGATTAAAGACTAATTCCAAGAAATATTGGGCAGTACTGTTAGATGTCATGAAAATGCCTCCCAAAGCACAAACTTTGTAATAAGTGATGGTGGTTCATATTTGATACAGGCTGTAAAAAGCAAATTATTGTAATGGTGCTCTTCCCAGCAAATAAGACCATTAAAAATGTGTTTAATGTTCAGTTGAAGTGAAAAGCAGGCCAGATTTTGTATAATGGTACCAAAAATTTTACTAGTGGATCACTCCAGGCCATAAATTTGATATTACAAATGTAAACTCTCCTTTTTTTTACAGGAACCAGTTTCAATTTTTCCCTTTGTAAAAAATATAATGCTGCACTTTCAGACATTTCTCCAAAGAATACATAGAGATGGCTAACAAACACATGAAAAGATGCTCAATATTGCTCATTATTAGAGAAATGCAAATCAAAACTACAATGAAAAATCATCTCACACCAGTCAGAATGGCCATCATCAAAAAGTCTATAAATGATAAATGCTGGAGAGGGTGTGAAGAAAAGGGAATCCTCTTGCACTGTTGGTGGGAATGTAAACTGATCCAGCCACTATGGAAGACAGTATGGAGATTCCTTTAAAATGGATTAAAGACAATCTCTTTAACAAGTGGTGCTGGGAAATCTGGTCAACCACTTGTAAAAGAATGAAACTAGGCCACTTTCTAACACCATACACAAAAATAAACTCAAAATGGATTAAAGATCTAAACAAAGACCAGAAACTATAAAACTCCTAGAGGAGAACATAGGCAAAACACTCTCTGACATACAGCACAGCAGGATCCTCTATGACCCACCTCCCAGAATATTGGAAATAAAATCAAAAATAAACAAATGGGACCTAATTAACCTTAAAAGCTTCTGCACATCAAAGGAAACTATTAGCAAGGTGAAAAGACAGCCTTCAGAATGGGAGAAAATAATAGCAAATGAAGCAACTGACAAACAACTAATCTCAAAAATATACAAGCAACTCCTACAGCTCAATTCCAGAAAAATAAACGACCCAATCAAAAAATGGGCCAAAGAACTAAATAGACATTTCTCCAAAGAAGACATACAGATGGCTAACAAACGCATGAAAAGATGCTCAACATCACTCATTATCAGAGAAATGCAAATCAAAACCACTATGAGGTACCATTTCACACCAGTCAGAATGGCTGCGATCCAAAAGTCTACAAATAATAAATGCTGGAGAGGGTGTGGAGAAAAGGGAACCCTCTTACACTGTTGGTGGGAATGCAAACTAGTACAGCCACTATGGAGAACAGTGTGGAGATTCCTTAAAAAACTGGAAATAGAACTGCCTTATGATCCAGCAATCCCACTGCTGGGCATACACACTGAGGAAACCAGAAGGGAAAGAGACACGTGTACCCCAATGTTCATCGCAGCACTGTTTATAATAGTCAGGACATGGAAGCAACCTAGATGTCCATCAGCAGATGAATGGATAAGAAAGCAGTGGTACATATACACAATGGAGTATTACTCAGCCATTAAAAAGAATACATTTGAATCAGTTCTAATGAGGTGGATGAAACTGGAGCCTACTATACAGAGTGAAGTAAGCCAGAAGGAAAAACATAAATACAGTATACTAATGCATATATATGGAATTTAGAAAGATGGTAACAATAACCCGGTGTACGAGACAGCAAAAGAGACACTGATGTATAGAACAGTCTTATGGACTCTGTGGGAGAGGGAGAGGGTGGGAAGATTTGGGAGAATGGCATTGAAACATGTAAAATATCATGTAAGAAATGAGTTGCCAGTCCAGCTTCGATGCAGGATACTGGATGCTTGGGGCTAGTGCACTGGGACGACCCAGAGGGATGGTATGGGGAGGGAGGAGGGAGGACGGTTCAGGATGGGGAACACATGTATACCTGTGGCGGATTCATTTTGATATTTGGCAAAACTAATACAATTATGTAAAGTTTAACAATAAAATAAAATTAAAAAAAATAAAAATAAAAACTAGGAATAAAACCACCATATGACCTAGCCATCCCATTCTAAGTCATATACCCTGAGGAAACCAAAATTGAAAAAGATACATGTACCCCAATGTTCATTGCAACACTATTTACAATAGCTATAACATGGAAGCAACCTAGATGTCCATCAACAAATGAATGGATAAAAAAGTCGTGGTACATATGCATAATGGAATATTACTCAGCCATAAAAAGGAACACATCTGAGTCAGGTCTAATGAGGTGGATTAACCTAGAGCCTATTATACAGAGTAAAGGAAGTCAGAAAGAGAAAGATAAATATCATATACTAATGCATATTTATGGAATCTAGAAAGATGGTACTTGATGAATTTATTTGCAAGACAGCAATGGGAGAAACAGACATAGAGAACAGACTTAGGGACATGGGGAGAGGGGAGGACAGGGTGAGATGTATAGACAGAGTAGCATGCAAACTTACATTACCATATGTAAAATAGATAGCCAATGGGAATTTGCTGCACGTCTCAGGGAACTCAAACAGGGGCTCTGTATCAACCTAGAGGGATGGGATGGGAACAGAGATGAGAGGGAGGGTCCAAAGGGAGGGGACACATGTACAGCTATGGCTGATTCATGTTGGTGTTGGACAGAAAACAACAAAATTCTATAAAGTAATTATCCTTGAAATAAAAAATAAATAAAAATTTAAAAAATATATATAATGCCGTATTTTTACCCAGGTTCTATCATTACAGTATAATCGGTAGGAAGAAAATTTGGAATGACAGTTTAATGTGAATTTATACAAAAATTTGTTCTACTACTTGCTGATACATACTTCTCAACTCACTTTCCTGGAGACTGAATGAATTATTTTTCTAACTTAAACATTTCAAAGCAATGAACCCCAAATATGTGTACATATATCTAGATGCTTTCTTCACAACTCTATAAAGACGTTAAAGGAGAACGATGGAAAACTAGTACGATAGATTAGTAGAATAGATTCTAAAAGCTCAGACTCTGTAAAGGTAAGAGTTTTTTTGTTGTTATTTTTTTGTTTGCTTGTTTGTTTTTTAACTATTTCAAACAGCTCTTCTAAAAGAGAATCAGCACCAGACTAGCACCCAGATCTACCCAGTCCTGACACTCCAACACTGATGTACTCAATGAGCAGGAGACTAGAACAGCCCTCTTCATATTATAAAATCAGTATTCCAGGTGAAATCTAAACATTTCACATTTTCTTCTCACTTAAGCCCACTTTCTCATAAACATGCATGCCTTCCCCATGACACTTACTTTAGAGACCACATATTCAGTATACCTGTATACTGTATTAATCTTTGTATTTCCTGCAAAGTCCAGAATAGTAATGAAGTTTGTGGAAATAATTTTCAGGGGTAGTATATAATATATTAATTATCTACTGTTACATAACAAATTACCTCCAAATTTAGCAGCTTTGGACAAAAAAAAAAAAAAATATTATGTCAAACAGTTTCTGAGGATCAGGAATCCAGGAGTAGTTCAGCTAGGTGGTTTAGGCTCAGGCTTCCTCAAGAAGATGCAGTTACTGATAGTTCCTCCCTGTCTACTGGACAGAGGGAACAGTTCCTCACCACATGGGTCTCACCAAGTCAGCTATCCTCCCCTAGAGCAAGTCATGAGTCTGAGAGAGAAAGAGAGAAGGGAAAGGGGAAGGAAGAAGGGAGGGGGCAAAGAGAAAAAAAGAGAGAGAGAAAAAAAAATGGAAACAAGAAAGAACACCCCAAACAGATGTCCTAGTATCTTGTATAACCCAATCTGAAAAGCAATATATTATTACTTGTACCATAGTCTAGTCAACTGGCCACAAGACACAAGGTACATGTGGGAGGGAAAAATACAGTTGTATGAAAACCAGGAGATGGTGATCATTAAGGACCATCTTAAAGGCTGCCTATCACAGCTCACCCTCTGCACCCCAAGATCCACATTCTTCCCATGTGCAATCAGTTTCAAACATATAAGTTGTACTGGATTCCTAAAGGTTATTTAAGAGATACACTTAAGATTACTGAGATACACTTAAGATTACACTTAAGATCTGAGATACATTTCAGATTACTGAGTCAGTGTAAGAGCAGATAATTTATAAAAACCATCCTATAAAATATGATTCTCAAACTGACCACTGTTCTGAATTAAGGAGGTATTTCATATATTTGAGCTTCCTTTCTTGCCTGGGAAATCCCATGATCAGAGGAGCCTGGAGGGCTATACAGTTTATGGTGTCACAAAGAGTCAGTCCTGACTGAGTTAACTTTCACTTTCACTTTTCAAATATTTAGTGAATGTTTCTTAAGATACGATTATATGCCAGGCTATAGGTGATACACACACGATACTATCAGGAGAAGTCCTGAGTTGGCTAAAAAGGAGGAAAGAAACAGGGCAAGTGTAAGGGAAGAGGCAGAGATGTAAATGGGCTTTACATTTACAGAAGACAAGGGAAAAGAAACAATAGGATATACACTGACAAAGATGTGGGCAAGTGTAAGGCAAGTTCAAGGTACACATATCAGTGTGATGAGGAGAAAATGTTGGATACTAGGGTTTTGTCAGAGCACCAGGGAATGCTGTTTTAGTCTGGTGGTTAGCCAGCTTAAAATAATGGATCAGATGGTAACAATAACCCTGTGTACGAGATAGCAAAAGAGACACTGATGTATAAAACAGTCTTATGGACTCTGTTGGAGAGGGAGAGGGTGGGAAGATTTGGGAGAATGGCATTGAAACATGTATAATATCATGTATGAAACGAGTTGCCAGTCCAGGTTCGATGCACGATACTGGATGCTTGTGGCTGGTGCACTGGGACGACCCAGAGGGATGGTATGGGGAGGGAGGAGGGAGGAGGGTTCAGGATGGGGAACACATGTATACCTGTGGCAGATCCATTTTGATATTTGGCAAAACTAATACAATATTGTAAAGTTTAAAAATAAAATAAAATTTTAAAAAATAAAAATTAAAAAAAAAATAATGGCTCAATATTAGGCAGAAAGGAATGGCCCGTTGAAACTTATACTATAAGCAGAACTGAGGAAAACCTTACATAATTTAAAAAAATAAAATGATAGTTTAAAGTAATTTTAAATTAAGAAATTTAACATGCTGTGGCAGATAAACTTTAGGGTGATTCCCAGGTTTATGCCCTATATAAGTCCCTCCCCTTGCATGCAGGCAGGACTATGACTTGCTGCTAACAGAATCTGGCAAAGGTTATGGGATGCTATTTCAATGCTTACGTTAATATATACCCACACACATAGATATATAACTCTATTTTTCTAACATTTAGTAGAAACTCTCCTACTAATTTTAAAGATGCAAGCTACTATTATGTGAACTGTATATGGAGAGGGTCACATCGATGAGAACTGTGGATAACCTCCTGGACCTGTGGATCTCAGTCCCATAAAAGCAATGAAATGGATTTGGCCAACGCCCAGTAAGTTTGGAAGAAGACCCTGAACTCCAAAGGAAAATGCAGTCTAGCCAATATTTTGATTGTAGCCTTGTAAGATACTGAGCTAAGCCATGCCTGGACTCCTGACCCATGGAAATTGTTAATATAATAAATGTATGCCATTTTAAGCTTTAAAATATTAGTATACAGCTATCAAAAATTCATACACATGCTAACAAAATCACAGAATGCACATTTACAAATTAACTCCTTTTTACCATTTCACGGACCAAAGTTAGAATGCTAGTCAGGACACTGATCAGGTGCCCTGGAAAATACAGTCAAACTTTGAGACTCACATTAATAGGGAACAAAATAAAACTAACTTAAAAAAAAAAAAAAACTTACTATTCTCTTTATATGTATTTACACATTTAGTCCTTAAATCAACTCTAAGAAATAGGCACTATTATCTCTTTTTTCTAGATTCAGAAATTAAGAGTTAGAGAGTTTAAATGACCTAAGGTTTCACATATGGTAGGTTTGTTTTTGAACCATAATTCAAATCTAAGTAATATGAGTCCCAAGCTTACATTCTCAACAGCGATATGCTACAGCCTCTGTATTTACAGTTTTATTCAGTCTGTTTCATTTTACCAAAAAATGTGTGCACACCACATATTTGAATCGCTTGTCCAGCCCCTCCTTGGCCAAATCATCTTCCTGCATAGCTCATTTATTTTTTAATAATTTGAAAATTAGAGCAAATATTTTGTCAGGTATGATGCCTAATTTTTATAATTTGTGAAACTTACAGCAATATGTATAAGTATGTGAATGAAGTTTTTTCTACTCCACTGAAATAACTAAAACTGATCTTTTATTTGAATTTAATACTCTTACGATAGAAACTCTGGAAATAACTGTAAATATTATGAAGTAAAATACACATGTACACCTACACACTTTAAGTAACCATTTACCCATATACACAATCTCAGTTGGAAGCTATGTGGAATATTTTAGTTCCTATTTTGTATAATCTAGGTCAGGTTCTGCAGACTTCTATGAGAGGTAAAATGGGGATAATCGTTTGAAAACAAATATTCACTTTAGGGATTTCTGGAGGGAAAGGAATGGAACAGTGGAAATCAAAGAAGAAAATGAATATTTCTTGAAAATAGCTGTGCATTTTAATACACACACAATTATGTACCCTTCTGAGAAAAAGACTCTCTATTTTCTAAAAGTCATTTCTTTCATGGTTCCATGATGTTCACTGTCAGGTAACTCCTACTCATAAATCTAAAATTCCCCTGCTATTACTAAAACAAATGTCCTATTACTACTCCACAAATGAGAATTTAATATTAAAGGTCTTACAATGACAGGCTATATCAACATAACCATTATCTATGGTAAGAATAAATAACACAGAAGAAAAAAAAGATTGGGTGTAAGCAGATCTGAATTCTAATAACACATAATTATTTATTATCAACTATAATATCACAATAATCTACACCATTTTTTCCAAGTCCTTGAAATTCTTTGCCAAAACTTTTAGTTTCTCTACTTACTAAATAATGAATAATAATGGCCACCTTACTTAAAGCATAAAAAATGCAACAGTAAAATTAATGAGTTTAATGAAAAAGTAAAATGAAGTAAAAAGTTATCAAAATGTTTCCAAGTTTTTAAATGCTAAATACATGTGGATTCATTCTTTTTGTTTTTGGGACTTCCATGGGACGACAGAGGATGAGATGGTTGGATGGCATCACTGACTTGATGGACATGAGTTTGAGCAAGCTCCAGGAGTTGGTGATGAACTGGGAAGCCTGGCATGCTGCAGTCCATGGGGTCGCAAAGAGTTGGACACGACTGAGCAACTGAACTGAAATGATTTTGTTTGTATGTCTGACAGAATTATAAAGTTGGGACAAAACAAGCAAAATTCCATAGGCAAAACAGCACCAGTACCTAAGAAATAACTGACTACATGATTCAAGTACCTTGACAAAATTCTCTCAGGGAAGATATGGAGCATCTATCTAGATAAAGTTTTAGAAATGGCTACAGCAATTTAGGCATCACAGCGAGGATCCTTGAGACCCATCTTACATTTTTGGTGAACCCACTTGATAAAGAAGTCTGATGTAGCATGGGCAAGAAAAAATCGTAATTTTAAGAAGTCAGAGCATCAGGGTTCCCCTTTCTCTGGGGGTAAAGACTAGAGAGGGAAATGATGTAAACAACTCATCTGGAATTTTTTTTTCAGTTTTATTTTTATAACTATATAATTACAACTTTGCCCCCCTATAACATAACTGCTTGACTGATACCATAGTCAAGAAATGACACTGAAACACTAATTTCACAGAGACATTATAGCGTAAGAGTGGGATATAGAATCTGCATCTCTTGGAACTGCAACTCATACTATCTCTGTGGTCCTTGCTTTGTAACAAACAATGGAGTTCAAGTTCTCTAAAGTGGCACTGTAAATATCAAGGAAAACTACCATTATATTGAAAGAAGTATAACACTAAAAAAAATAAATGATTTCTAAATAGCTGACTTGGTAGATCTCGGGAGTTTATTTTAAAAAATCAAACTTTCAAGAAAAAATCGTTAGTAGTATGCTATTCCGGAGAAGGCAATGGCACCCCACTCCAGTATTTTTGCCTAGAAAATCCCATGGACGGAGGAGCCTGGTAGGCTGCAGTCCATGGGGTCGCTAGGAGTCGGACACGACTGAGCGACTTCACTTTCACTTTTCACTTTCATGCAATGGAGAAGGAAATGGCAACCCACTCCAGTGTTCTTGCCTGGAGAATCCCAGGGACAGAGGAGCCTAGTGGGCTGCCGTCTATGGGGTCGCACAGAGTCGGACACGACTAAAGTGACGCAGCAGCAGCAGTATGCTATTCTCCCTAGTTTCTGACAGTTCTAGATTCTCCTAAGTATCAACTGGATCTTAATAAAATAGTACTGAAAACATCAGTATAAATAGGCCAGCATAGTGGTAACAGAAAATACTTCAAGTGCTTCTCTTGTCTAATCATTTATTCCCAATAATTCAAAATCAAATTCACATTCTTCATATATTTGTGTTAATTTTCAAAAGACAAAGTGAGATCAGGTTTAAAAGGAAGAAGGAGCACAATAAGAAATGAAATAAAAAGCCCAAGAGAATAAACAGTGATAAAAACTCCTATTGCCATGCATGATATGTCTCTATGGTTCACTGTTTTTGTTTTGTTTTGTTTTGTTTTTTAACCTTTGAGCAAAGATACTTAACCAAAAACTTAAAGGACAAAATAAACCTTAGAAAAACATAAATAAGCACAATGAATGAAAGAGACTTATCACCAAAAGGCCACTTACCTATTTCTCTCAGATCTTCAATAAGACTTGCAAGTCAACCTTGATATGGAGCCCTAGGTAAATTCAATTCCAGTATCACATTAGAGCAGCCCTGTTAATAGAGACAAACAATTGTCACTGCTTTGAAAATTAAGTTTTCATTTATGTCCCAATTAGTTCAATGATTTCACCATAAAACATACTAAACCTAAAGGTAAGTATAAAGCATTCTTTGCTTTGGGAATCTTCAAACGTGTATAAAATTGCTTTCCTACATTTTGGAAAACTTTAAAGCCACTGTTTGGTACAAAGCAAGGACCATAGGACAGCACTAAGCACACTTTCAAGAAACAGATTTTACTTCCCATTCTTATACTGATTTTCCAGGTTTAAACTTTTGATGATTAAATTTTGTAATTTATAAGAATAAAATTATTTATGTCTCAAGGTTCCCAAATGAAAACATGACTGATTTCAATTGCCTCTTCAACACATACTTAATGAGTTTTGTAGGTCTTTCCACAATTAACAAATTAATAGTAAGCATTTCTTCTCCCAGGTCAGAAGGTGTTTGATATGCTACTAGGGAAGAGTGGAGAAGAACTACTAATAGCTCCAGAAAGAATGAAGCAGCCAGGCCAAAGCCAAAATGATGTTCAGTTGTGGATGTGTCTGGTGATGAAAGAAAAATCTGATGATGAGAAAAACAGTACTGCATGGGAACCTGGAATGTTAGATTCATGATTCAAGGTAAGTTGTGAGTGGTCAAGCAAGAGATGGTAAGAATAAACATTGACATCTTAGGAATCAGTGAACTAAAATTGACAGGAATGGGCAAATTTAATTCAGATGACTATTGTATCTACTACTGTGGGCCAGAATCCCATAGATGAAATGGAGTAGCTCTCATAATCAACAAGAGTCTGAAATGCAGTACTTGGGTGCAACCTCAAAAATTAAAGAATGAACTTGGTTCATTTCCAAGGCAAGCCATGCAACATTAGAATAATTCAAGTGTATGCCCCTACCACAGTTAGTGAAGAAGCTAATCAGTTCTACGAAGACCTAGAAGACTTTCTAGAACTAACACCAAAAAAAGATGTTCTATTCATCATTGGGGATTGGAATGCAAAAGCAGGAAGTCAAGAGATACCTGGAGTAACAGACAAGTTTGGCCTAGGAGAACAAAATGAAGCAGCACAAAGACGAACAGAATTCTGCTAGAGAATGTACTGGTCATAGCAAGTACCCTTTCTCAGCAACACAAGAGATGACTTTACACATGGACATCACCAAATGGTCAATACCAAAATCAAATTGACTACATTCGTGTAGCCGAAGATGGAGAAGCTGTATACAGTCAGCAGAAACAAGACCTGGAGCTAACTGTGGCTCAGACCATCAGGTTCTCATGGCAAAATTCAAGCTTAACTAAAGAAAGCAGGGAAAACCACTAGGCCAGCCAGGTATGACTCAAATCAAATCCCTTATGAATATGCAGTGGAGGTGACAAATAGGTTGAAGGTATTAGATGTAGTCAACACTGTGCCTGGAGAACTATGGACGGAGGTCCATAATATTATACAGGAGGTTGCCAACAAAAAGAAAAAGAAAAGTAAGAAGGCAAAGTGGTTATCTGAGGAGGCTTTACAAGTAGCTGAAGAAAGAAAAGTGAAAAGCAAGGGAGAAAGGGAAAGAAAACATGCAACTCTGATTGCTAGGGACCACATGAAAAGCTGCAAGGAGACTGAACCTAAGTCTGCAACAGGAAAGAGTACCGTGTTCAATTAGCAGTGCTTCCACAGGCACTGAAAATGATGGATGACATCATATACCATGCTCACTGAACATTTAGGCATTTCAGTAATTTTATTTAAGTCATTTCCAAACACTTTTGGCTGAAAAATCCTTTCTTCCAATGGAACCTTGGTGAGAGGTCAATTAATTAAGCAGATAAAAATGAAACATTCTGACTGAATCAGGATCCCAAATACTCAGTACCACCATTATTCTTTCACCAGTTACCCTGGGGGTATTCTAGGAAGCTTAGATATACACTGCAAAGCATAACTTGAAACCACTGTTTTAATCTTAAGTATTACATAACTCAAAGTTACAAAAATATAGGTAATTCAAACTCCTGTTCTTAACATTCTAGCGTTCTCTCTCTGTTGCTTCTGTTCTCCATATTTCTCTCAATGACAAAACTTTGCATAGCAGCAGACTCTACCCTTGACTTTACTTATGCTAATCTTTCTTCCCCAATCATTTCTTTCCTGCTACATGCCACCAAAAAAAAAAAAAAATTTCTTATGAAAATGTAGCAGCCTAAATTGTTTTCTAATTCCATACTGACTTATTTTTCACTTCCCCATATTCAGAGATATCAATTTTTCCTAAATCAACCTATAAATTCTAGATTTTCAAATAAAATCTAAAAATCCATTTTAAAGTATGTTATAAAATGTCTATTATTATCAAAGTTAAGTTAAAAAATGAAGGGCAAAGAGAAGGATCTCACTCTGTCAAATATTAGGATACACAACAAATTCAGGGACAGATACAGAGATACAGATTTCAGAAATAAATTCACAGGTCAATGATAACTTTATGTATGATAAAGATGATATCAAAAGTAAAAGAAAAGGTTGGTCCTGACTCATTGTATAGAGAAAGGAAAATAGTCTCAGAATATGGCAAAAACTTAGCTCCTTATTTTACACCAAATATAAATTTGAAATTTAACTAGATTAAAGAGCTTGGTGGCTCAGATGGTAAAGAATCCACCTGCAATGCAGGATTTGATCCCCGGGTTGGGGAGATCCCCTGGAGAAGGTGATGGCTACGGACTCCAGTTAATCTTGCCTGGAGAATCCCATGAACAGAGGAGCCTGGCAGGCTACAATCCATGGGGTCGCAAAGAGTCGGACAAAACTGAGCAACTAAGCACACATGCACACAAACAATTTTAAAATGTGAAAATTATCTTTTCAAAGCTAATAGAAAATATTCAGGTGAGTTTTTTGAAAATTAGAAGTAAAAGGCAATTCTGAAACAAAACGTAAATAATGAGCCATAAAATTAATGACTTTTACTAAGCTAAGATTAGAATTTTTCAGTGACTAATGGCAGAAAGTGAAGAGGAACTAAAAAGCCTCTTGAAAGTGAAAGTGGTGAGTGAAAAAGTTGGCTTAAAGCTCAACATTCAGAAAACAAAGATCATGGCATCCGGTCCCATCACTTCATGGGAAATAGATGGGGAAACAGTGGAAACAGTGTCAGACTTTATTTTTGGGGGCTCCAAAATCACTCAGATGGTGACTGCCGCCATGAAATTAAAAGACACTTACTCCTTGGAAGGAAAGCTATGACCAACCTAGATAGCATATTCAAAAGCAGAGACATTACTCTGCCAACAAAGGTCCGTCTAGTCAAGGCTATGGTTTTTCCTGTGGTCATGTATGGATGTGAGAGTTGGACTGTGAAGAAAGCTGAGAGCTGAAGAATTGATGCTTTTGAACTGTGGTGTTGGAGAAGACCCTTGCGAGTCCCTTGGACTGCAAGGAGATCCAACCAGTCCATTCTGAAGGAGATCAGCCCTGGGATTTCTTTGGAAGGAATGATGCTGAAGCTGAAACTCCAATACTTTGGCCACCTCATGCAAAGAGCTGACTCATTGGAAAAGACTCTGATGCTGGGAGGGATTGGGGGCAGGAGGAGAAGGGGATGACAGAGGATGAGATGGCTGGATGGCATCACTAACTCAATGGACGTGAGTCTGAGTGAACTCCGGGAGTTGGTGATGGACAGGGAGGCCTGGTGTGCTGTGATTCATGGGGTCGCAAAGAATCGGACACGACTGAGCAACTGAACTGAACTGAACTGAATGTTGCCAAAAGCTGTGTGAGGTCTGGCTGTTTGCTGCTCAAAAGCCAATTAATAGGTCAGGTTGGCGGAAAGGAAAGTTTGCTTTATTTCATATGCTGGCAACTGGGGAGGGAGGGCAGATGTCTGTCCAAAGGACAACTCCCCCTGCACTGGCAACCAGTGGGGCAAGAGCTTTTATAGACAGAAGTGTGGCAGGGGGACTAGATGCAGAAACAGCAGTCATCTCACAGGCATCTTCAAATTGGTCATCAGTGGTCTGACTACTGTCATCTCAATTGTTTTAGATACAGTTAATTATCAATTCCAGGATCCAGTTGTTTCCATTTCTTTGTGATCAATTCTTGGAATTGTAGTAGCTTTGCTGTGGGTTTGAGAAAGAAATGGCAACCTATTCCAGTATTCTTGCCTGGGAAATCCCATGGATAGAGGACCCTGGTGGGCTGCAGTCGATGGAATAGCCAGAGTCAGACATGACTTAGCGACTAAACCACCAGCACCACATGTCATGGGAACAGTCTGGTCATCATATAGTTAACTTCTTCCACCTAGTGTTTTAGTATCTATAAGACAGCTCATTGGATAAGGTTCAGAATGTTATCTATAGCCCTGTAGAAGAAATTAAAGGTCCCTGACTATACTTAATGAGTACATTATTTGGTTTCCTTTGATTGTTTTCCTTTGTTTCCACATGTTCTCATTTTTCTAATTAAACTTATTCTTTGACGAAAGTTTTCCACAGACAAAAGACAGGCAGAAGATATGGGGGGAGGATAATAGGGTCCAGTTCTGTTTCACCTGACATCATAGATAAACTGAGAGAAGACCTAATGCCAACAAAGAATCAATATTAGAATACTCAGAAGAAACTAATAGAAAAATAAGTAAAAACTTGAAATGGCACTGCCTTAGAAGGGGAAGCCAGAACAGCTCTCAAGTAGTTTAAAATGCTCAAAATCACTTATCAGGAAGATGCAGATTAAAATGATATACCACTTACGTCATCAGAATAGCATAAATATGAATACTGGATTCTACCCAGTGTTGTCAAGAATACAGAAAGATGAGCTCTGTTGTTTACTGCTGGTGGAAGCTAAACAACAGCTATTCTTAAAAGGAGTCTGCTGCTGCTGCTGCTGCTAAGTCACTTCAGTCTTGTCCAACTCTGTGCAACCCCATAGACAGCAGCCCACCAGGCTCCCCCGTCCCTGGGATTCTCCAGGCAAGAACACTGGAGTGGGTTGCCATTTCCTTCTCCAAAGCATGAAAGTGAAAAGTGAAAGTGAAGTCGCTCAGTGTCTGACTCTTAGCGACCCCATGGACTGCAGCCCACCAGGCTCCTCCATCCATGGGATTTTCCAGGCAAGAGTACTGGAGTGGGGTGCCATTGACCTAAAGTGCCAACCTGTTTTTTATGGACCCAAAACACTTATGTAAAGTTCTATTGTAGCATCTATCAGCTTAGTTTCTTTTTCACTTTTTTATTGATATGCCATTCTCTCCCATTAATTTCTCCATTTTCATTAACCAAAATTAATGTTTAAAATAGATAAATCAAGTAATGTCAATAAGCACGTCATTTATAATTATGGTTATAAATAACCAGAAGTGTGTTCCTTCTGTATAGATGGGCTGGACAGTGGGAAGGTGCAAGGCAGACATCTGCTATTTTTCACTATAATAAACCTTCTGTTTTATTTGTTTTTTAAACTCAGCACATGTATTTCTTTAACCAAAGTTCATTTTAAATAAAAAAGATAAAGCAAGAAGCTAATTTTAAAAATAAAAAAACATATCAAGATTGCAACATATAGGTTTTATTTAAATAAGCACATCTTATTTTAGTAACTTAAACCTCAAGAAAAAAAATTTTTTTAAGTCATTGAATATTGATCACAGTGATCACTAAATTATATACCAAATGATCACTTAGATTAGGGGGGAAAAGCTGAATTAAAAATAAATGTTAATTTTTAAAAAAAACCTTAAGCCAGTAAAGAAAACTAAGAAATCGGAGAAGGCAAGAGCAGAACCAAAGAGACAAATAAGAATTCTCTCACAGTCACACACGTGGATTCGCTGCTGACTGTATGTCAGGCACTGGCCACGCTCTGAGATAAGCCATAACTCTGCTCTCATGAAGTGTGCAGTATAATGGGGAGTATGTATGATTTCAGGGTGCTGAGCAACATGGCACGCACATATGTATGCACGCACATATGTTTACACACACAAGGGCAGGATTCAATTTAAGCTGAGGTGTTCAAAGATGTTCTGAATGAAAGTTCACATTTACAAATACTCCCTTGTCTATTTCTTTTAGCCTTTTAAATTGGATTATATATTTATTTAAGGATTGCTGTTGTAGGAGAGGAGAGCATAATTCAAGCATTCCCAGAGAGTTTAAACTCTTTTCTTTTAAGGGACTGTAGTAAATAAAGTGAACAATTACTGCTGCTACTGCTAAGTCACTTCAGTCTTGTCCGACTCTGTGCGACCCCATAGACGGCAGCCCACCAGGCTCCCCCATCCCTGGGATTCTCCAGGCAAGAACAATGCAGTGGGTTGCCATACTAGGTAGTTTAATTTTCTTGTCTTTCCCTCCCCCCACCAGGAACTCCCTGATACTCAAAAAAGAGATTTGTTTTCTTAACATGTTACTTGGAACTCTTTGTTTCTACTCTGTCTTTTAATTAACAACAATGAAGATATGTCCTAAAAGAAATACTACCATTTAATCATTTCCAAACAGAAAAGAAAAAAAAAATTACCTTGTGCAAAGCTTAAGCATAATACAAAATATTTTGTTTAGTGAATGTTGTGATTTGGCAAAATACACTAAAATCTGAAATAAATAAATAAAATACATTTTCATATAGGTCATAATGTGTAATTGATGTTCAAAAGTAAAAATTACACTAACATTTTACATACTGTTTTCATAAGATATAGTTATATCTTTGAAAATTCAGCATAGATCTTCTTAGAGAATAGTGAAACTTAAGGATTATTTTATCTCAAACTAGCTGCTGCTGCTGCTGCTACTGCTAAGTCGCTTCAGTAGCGTCCGACTCTGTGCGACCCCATAGATGGCAGCCCACCAGGCTCCCCTGTCCCTGGGATTCTCCAGGCAAGAACGCTGGAGTGGGTTGCCATTTCCTTCTCCAATGCATGAAAGTGAAAAGTGAAAGTGAAGTCATTCAGTCATGTCCAATGCTTCGAGACCCCATGGACTGTAGCCCACCAGGCTCCTCCGTCCATGGGATTTTTCAGGCAAGAGTACTGGAGTGGGGTGTCATTGCTAGCTAACTACAGTCAAATCTGAGAACACAAATAAACATTGGTCACAAAGATTGATAGCATAATCAACATTTCAGTGACAAGAAAATAATCAAACCCCAACAGAGCAACAAATTTGTAGGCTTAATTCTAGTCGTTGGGCAATGGGGATGTATGCAAATAGAATAAGAGAAACAATAACAAGCTTCTGATAAATAGGGAAAGATTTTTTTTTAACTTATTTAGAAGGCAGTCCATATTCTTTGAGTTATTCCATTCCCACCAACATTTATGAAGGGTTTGGGACGTGCTTTGCAAAAGGTATTTCTTTTTTTTTTCTTTTGCATCAGGCATTTACATGATAGGAGCATATCTTTATCATTTTGCACAGATGTTGCAATTATCAAGAAAGAAAATAGTTAGGATTTTTTAAAGCTGGTTCTGCAAAGGCTAAACGCTATGAAACCTCCAAAAGAAATATAGAGAGCTTGCTACAATTAGTATCCTAACTGTGATTATTATGAACTCCATAAGAAAAGGAATGTTTTTGTCTGTTTAATTCACTTTTGAGCCCAATAAATCTAAACCACTGATTGACAAATAGTAGGCACTAGATAAATGTTTGTTAAATGGATCTATTAATCTATTGATCAATCAACATGGAACTGGATAGGTACATGCTGTGCTTAGTCGCTCAATCATGTCTGATTCTCTGCATAATACTCGAGCCATACTTAAGTGATGATTGTATATAATGCAAAGCTATTGAACGTATAAACATATACACATAAATACGAATTATAGGTAATCTACATGAGATTTATCACATGAGTTTGGTTTTCAACTTATTCTTCTGTCATCTCTATACAGCACAAGATAAAAAAGGTTCCTTCAGAATTGCAAAGAAGAGGTATTTTAATTATCAAAACTTATATTCAATATCTTTTGGCCACAATGCATAAATAATTAAAGCATCATCTTAGCAGAATGGGGTCTCTGCAAGATTTATTCTGGTGTGATTGACCCACTTCTTGGTTAATAGCATCTGGATCTAAGAAAGTGAAGCAAATAGTGCTCCAGGCGCCACCATATCCCAATCAAACCATTAAGGAGATATAGTCATAGGAGTTGAACTGAGATTAAAAAGTTCACTTTGAAAGTAACTCAAAACACAATGAATGTTAACTTCGCTGATATTATGGGCACAGTTCAAAACATACTAATTCAAAGTTAGGACAATATTACTTTTCGTCACTCTTCACATTAACAAATCTGTTTCTAGCTTTGAATTTAAAATATCTATATTTTAGTAGAAGATTCAGTCAGATAGGTAATATAAAAATTAAACTTAAATCAATGAGTAGACAAACCCTACTGGTTAGGTGGAAGGTGAATAAGCAGTCATTAAAGGAAGAAGTAATACTAGGTCAGTTACATACAGGATTCTGCTCTCTTAGACCTCATTCAGGGCAAAAGTCAGAGCTGGCTGGTGAAACTGTAAAAATGCATGACCATATTTAAACAAATAAATAAAAACACTTTGAAATCAAATTTCATTTGTTTCTATTCTTTATCATAGGACGAATATTTAGCATGAAATCTTGCCTCAAGCAATTTCTAAGTACATAATACAGTAATCTGTAGGCATAATGCTGTACAGCAGCTCTCTAGAACCTTTTCATCTTGCCTAATCAAAACTTTGTACCTACTGAAGAGCAATGGTTAATTGCATAGAAAACGTTCTTTCTTTTCAATCACCGCAAATGTTGTTGTTGTTTGTTAGTCCCTAAGTCCTATCCAACTCCTTTTCGAACCCATGGACTGAAGCCTGCTAGACTCCTCTGTCCATGGGATTCTCCAGGCAAGAATACTGGAGTGGGTTGCCATTTTCTTTTTCAGGGGATTTTCCTGACCCAGGGATCAAATCTGTCTCCTGCACTGGCAGGTGGATTATTTACCACTGACCCACCAAGGAAGCCCATTTCAATTAATGAACACCTACTAAGTACCAGGTGTATATCACCTACTGGAGACAACAGAAATAAAAGGTACTCTCCCTATTGCCTGCTGAAGCACAAGTCAAGCATTCTTTCAAATGAATGATATTCCACAAAGCCAAAGATAGATTCTAAGCTAAAATGTGATACTGTGCAAGTAAAAGTAAGCATGGGGTGATACCAAGTATAACATCAATTACCCATGTGGAAATAATTATTTATGAGGCAGGAGGAGAAAGTGACACCTCTGTCCAAATCAGAATTAAATGACCTACTGAATTTCTCCTGAAGTAACAAAAAGAACGATTCTTGTATTCTAAAAGCTGAAGGCTTTTGGTTATATTTATTTTTTTTCTCTATGTTTTATGAAAAAAATTACTGGTAGTAAATAATTTTGATGACATTGAAAGTTAAAAAATGAACTTATCAAGTGAATATAACTCACTTTTTACATGACATACCTTTATAAGTTGGAGCTATTTTATTGTAATAATTATCAATTATTTATTAGAATTATTAAAGCCATATAAATCATAAGCATGCTTATATATGCTGCTATAAGTCAAACTGAACAACACATCTCCAAAATAACATAAATACTGTCTACTATTTCTAATAGGTTGTGGAAGACAAAAACCACACAGTACTCTAAATACCATGACTAATACAGTAAAATATCAAAAACTGGAGAAGGAAAAAAAGCACTTCGGGCAATAAAGTACAAATTCTGACCCCAAATTCAAAAACTTTTACAACCATAGGTAATAGATTGAAAACAAGCTCTTGAGTTCAAACATAAGCTAGAGTTGGCTTTAATTAGTTCTACAGAGGTATGTGCTCAGTGGGAGTTCAAAAAATAAACCACAAAGTTAATGAAAGAGAATTTCTTCAAAAACCATTTTAGTTTTCATTGTTGTTCTTGACCAAGTATAAGACTTTAGAGGAAAATGAGAAAGAAAAAAGCTACTACTAGAATTAGTAAAGCAGGTTTAAACACACTCAGATTATAAAGAACAATACATAGATCAGATTTCAACTCCTTCATTATAGTATGATGCCTAAGCCTTAGAAAAATGTATCAAAGTGCTTTTTTTCTCTGTTTCCTTTTATTCTCTTGCTCATCTTTTCCTATTTTGGTAATTCCCTCTTTTCCATTTTACCTGTATAAGAAAGTAAGGATGCTAATTTCTTTTGACCAATAATCATTTTTATTAACATTGTTACTAAGTTTAATAGGCTTTCCCAGTAGCTCAGTGGTAAAGAATCTCCCTGCAATGCAGGAGACACAGGAGAAGGTGAAGAAGTTCCAGCTGAGCTATTTCAAATCCTAAAAGATGATACTGTTAAAGTGCTGCACTCAATATGTCAGCAAATTTGGAAAACTCAGCAGCGGCCACAGGAATGAAAAAGGTCAGTTCTCATTCCAACCCCAAAGAAGGGCAATGCCAAAGAACGTTCAAACTACCGTACAATTGCCCTCTTTTCACAGGCCAGCAAGGTTAGGCTCAAAATCCTTCAAGCTAGGCATCAGCAGTATGTGAACTGAGAACTTTCAGGCATACAAGCTGGGTTTAGAAAAGTCAGAGGAACCAGAGATCACATTGCCAACATTTGTCGAATCACTATGCTTAAACCTTTGAGTGTGTGGATCACAGCAAACTGGAAAATCTTAAAGATATGGGAATACCAGACAATCTTACATGTCTCTTGAGAAACCTGTATGCAGATAAAGAAACAGCAGTTAGAACCAGACGTGGAACAATGGACTTGTTCAAAACTTGGAAAGGAGTACGGCAAGGCTGGATATTGTCAACCTGTGTATTTAAGTTCTGTGCAAAGTACATCATGGGAAATGCTGGGCTATATGAATCACAAGCTGGAATCAAGAATGCCAGCAGAAATATCAACAACCTCAGACATGCAGATGGTATGACATAATGCCATAAAGTTAAAAGGAACTGAAGAGCCTCTTGATGAAGGTGAAAGAGAAGTGTGAAAAAAGCTGGCTTGAAACTAAACATTCAAACAACTGAGATGGCATCCTATCCCATTACTTCATGGCAAATAGAAGGGGAAAAAGTGGAAGCAGTGAGAGATTTTATTTTCTTGGTCTTCAAAATCACTGCAGTGGTGACTGCA
The DNA here is from genome assembly GCF_055505025.1 of Bos grunniens. NCBI lineage: Eukaryota > Metazoa > Chordata > Mammalia > Artiodactyla > Bovidae > Bos > Bos grunniens. The sequence continues at coordinate 65,971,408 of NC_141168.1, read as the reverse complement.
GCCACAAAATTAGAAAACACTTGCTCTGTGGCAGGAGAGCTATGACAAACCTAGATAGCATATTAAAAAGCAAAGACAACACTTTTCCAACAAAGGTCTGTATAGTCAAAGCTATGGTTTTCCAGTAGTCATGTATGGATGTCAGAGTTGGATCATAAAAAGGCTAAGTGCCAAAGAATTGATGCTTTCAAATTGTGGTGCTGCAGAAAACTCTTTGGGAGTCTCTTGCATGGCAAGCAGATCAAACAAGTCAATCCTAAAAGAAATAAACATTGAATATGTATTAGAAGGACTGATGCTGAAGCTGAAGCTAAAACACTTTAGTCACCTGATGCAAGGAGCTAACTTATTGGAAAAGACCCTGATGTTGAGAAAGATAGAAGGCAAAAGGAGAAAAGGGAGGCAGGGGATGAGATGGTTAGAGAGCATCATAAACTCAATGGACATGAGTTCAATCAAACTCCATGAATTGTAGAAGACAGAGGATCTTGGCGTCCTACAGTCCTTGGGGTAACAAAGAGTCAGACAAGACCTAGCGACTGAACAACCACCAAGTTTAATAGCAGATCAAAATTTACAATCTTCAGAGAAAATCCCTGGTTTATTTAATTTTCTTATTTCTTCTGTCTTATTTTCAGTGATTCATTTTCAGCAAAAATGAGTCTCATCTGCAGCAAAAATTAACAGAATGCTAAGTGTGTAAACAGGGCATTAATTAGTGAATGGACAAGCTTAACATGGATAAAAATGATTCTCTAGCTGCTGGAGATGCTTCGTTCATTACCTTCAAACCAAGAAGAAATAGAACCATGATGCAGGCACTCTAGAGAACCAGAACTCTAACCTTAGGGAAAGTATTATACCATGTAAACAAGATTTAGGAGGCTGGGAGTTGTAGTCGTTTGAGGGATACACAACCACAACTATATAAGGAGTCTGATAATGCTGGACAACTTGGAATTTTCATGTTTTCTCAACCATTTGTCAAAGGATTCTATCTCCAAATCCCTCCCTTGACAAATTCATAGTCTTAATCTTATACCATTTCTCTTGTCTTGTACCCTAATATAATGTATTTGTTCATAAGGAGAATCCTCTACATATTCACGTTTTGCCATAAAAACTTTTCTACCACTATCGTATTCAAGACACAATCTCTGTTTCATAAGTGCTAAATTAATATTAAAGCTACTTAAATTTATGAACCTCTTACTTCCTGCCTATCTACAGTTTTTTATTCAATTCTTTCATTTTCTCAAGTTGATCATTCAGCTGAAGTTCCACCAAAACTAACCTACTTCTATCATCCAATCTAATCTGCCCAGAAGGAAAAATTAAAAAAAAAAAAACAAACACCAGAAATTAAAACTCTATTTGAATGAACTGTAATTTGAATTCAATAATGTTAAAAGCAGTAATGAAGAAAATGACTACCAAGGAATGCAATGGATCAAACAGTGGATTCTCTTCTGAAGGTAATTTCAGTTCAGTTCAGTCACTCAGTTGTGTCCAACTCTTTGTGATCCCATGGACTGCAGCACGACATCACCAGCTCCCGAAATTTACTCAAACTTATGTCCAGTGATTTGGTGAAGCCATCCAAACATCTCATACACACTGTCCCCTTCTTATCCCACCTTCAATATTTCCCAGCATCAGGGCCTTTTAGAATGAGTCAGTTGTTCGCATTAGATGCCCAAAGTATTGAAGTTTCAGCTTCAGCATCAGTACTTCCAATGAATATTCAGGACTGATTTATTTTAGGATGGACAGGTTGAATCTTCTTGAAGTCAAAGGGACTCTCAAGACTCTTCTGCAAAATCACAGTTTCAAGGATCAATTATTCGACACTCAGCTTTCTTTATAGTCCAACTCTCACATCCACACATAACTAATGGAAAAAGCATAGCTTTGACTAGACAGAGCTTTGTTGGCAAAGTAATGTCTCTGCTTTTTAATATGCTGTCTAGGTTGGTCATAACTTTTCTTCCAAGGAGCAAGCGTCTATTAATTTCATGGCTGGAGTCACCATCTGCAGTGACTTTTGGAGCCCCCCAAAATAAAAGTCTCTTACTGTTTCCACTGTTTCCCCATCTATTTGCCATGAAGTGATGGGACAGGACACCATGATCTTAGTTTTCTGAATGTTGAGCTTTAAGCCAACTTTTTCACTCTCCTCTTTTACTTTTATCAAGAGGCTCCTCAGTTCTTCGCTTTCTTCAATAAGGGTGGTGCTATCTGCATATCTGAGGTTATTGATATGTTTCCCAGGAATCTTGATTCTAGCTTGTGCTTTATCCAGCCCAGCATTTCTCATGATGTATTGTGCATATAAGTTAAAAAAGCAGGATGACAATATACAGCCTGGATGTACTCCTTTCCCTACATGGAACCAGTCTGTTGTTCCATGTCCAATTCTAACTGTTGCTTCCAGACCTGCATACAGATTTCTCAAGAGGCAGGTCAGGTGATCTGGCATTCCCATCCCTTGAAGAATTTTCCACAGTTTGTTGTGATCCACACAGTCAAAGGCTTTGGCATAGTCAATAAAGCAGAAGTAGATGTTTTTCTGGAACTCTCTTACTTTTTTGAAGATCCAATGGATGTTGGCAATTTGATCTCTGGTCCCTCTGGCTTTTCTAAATCCAGCTTTAACATCTGGAAGTTCATGGTTCACGTATTGTTGAGGCCTGGCTTGGAGAATTTTGAGCATTACTTTGCTAGCATGTGAGATGAGTGCAATTGTGCAATAGTTTGAACATTCTTTGGCATTGCCTTTCTTTGGGACTGGAAGGAAAACTGACCTCTTCCAGTCCTGTGGCCTCTGCTGAGTTTTCCAAATTTGCTGGCATATTGAGTGCAGCACTTTCACAGCATCATCTTTTAGGATTTGAAATAGCTCAACTGGAATTCCATCACCTCCACTAGCTTTGTTCATAGTGATGCTTCCTAAGGCCCACTTGAGTTTGCATTCTAGGATGTCTGGTTCTAGGCAAGTGATCACACCATCATGGTTATCTGAGTCGTGAAGATCTTTTATGTATAAATATTCTGTGTATTCTTGCCACCTCTTCTTAATATCTTCTGCTTCTGTTAGGTCCTTATCGTTTCTGTCCTTTATTCTACCCATTTTTGCTTGAAATGTTCCCTTGGTATCTCTAATTTTCTTGAAGAGATCTCTAGTCTTTCCCATTCTATTGTTTTCCACTATTTCTTTGCATTGATCACTAAGGAAGGCTTAGTTTTCCTTGCTGTTCTTTGGAACTCTGCATTCAAATGGGTATATCTTGCCTTTTCTCCTTTGCCTTTCGCTTTTCTTATTTTCACAGCTATTTCTAAGGCCTCTTAAGACAACCCTTTGCCTTTTTGCATTTCCTTTTCTTGGGAATAGTCTTGATCACTGCCTCCTGCACAACGTCACGAACTTTGGTCCATAGTTTTTCAGGCACTCTATCAGATATAATCCCTTCAATCTATTTGTCACTTCCACTGTATGATCATACAGGATTTGATTTAGGTCATACCTGAATGGTCTAGTGGTTTTCCCTACTTTCTTCAATTTAAGTCTGAATTTGGCAATGAGTTCATGATCTGAGCTACAGTCAGCTCCCTGTCTTATTTTTGCTGATTGTATAGAGCTTTTCCATCTTTGGCTGCAAAGAATATAATTAAGCTGATTTCAGTATTGACCATCTGGTGACGTCCATGTGTACAGTCTTCTCTTGTGTTGTTGGAAGAGGGTGTTTGCTATGACCAATGTGTTCTCTTGGCAAAACTTTGTTAGCCTTTGCCCTGCTTCATTCTGTACTCCAAGGCCAGATTTGCCTGTTACTCCAGATGTCTCTTGACTTTCTACTTTTGCAATCCAGTTCCCTATAATGAAAAGGACATCTTTTTTGGGTATTAGTTCTAGAAGGTCTTACAGGTCTTCATAGAACTGTTCAACTTCAGCTTTTTTAGCATTACTGGTCAGGGCATAGACTTGGATTACTGTGATATTGAATGGTTTGCCTTGAAACGAACAGAGACCATTCTCTTGTTTTTGAGATTACATCCAAATACTGCATTTCAGACTGTTTGCTGACTATGAGGGCTTCTCCATTTCTTCTAAGGGATCTTGCCCACAGTACTAGATATAAAGTTCATCTGAGTTAAATTCACCCATTGCAGTCCATTTTAATTTGCTGATTCCTAAAATGTCGACATTCATTCTTGCCGTGTCCTATTTGACCACTTTTCAATTTGCCTTGATTCATGGACCTAACATTCCAGATTCCTATGCAATATTGTTCTTTACAGCATCAGACTTCACTTCCATCACCAGTCCCATCCACAACTGGGTGTTGATTTTGCTTTTGCTCCATCTCTTCATTCTATTTCTTTACTGATCTCCAGTAGCTTATTGGGCACCTACTGACCTGGGGAGCTCATCTTTCAGTGGCCTATCTTTTTTTCCTTTTCATACTGTTCATGGGGTTCTCAAGGCAAGAATACTGAAGTGGTTTGCCATTCCCTTCTTCAGTGCACCACTGAAGGTTTTGTCAGAACCCTCCACCATGACCTGTCCATCTTAGGTGACCCTACATGACATGGCTCACAGTTTCATTGAGTTAGACAAGAATGTGGTCCGTGTGATCAGTTTGATTTGTTTTCTTATGACTGTGGTTTTCATCCTGTCTGCCATCTGATGAGTAAAGGTAAGATGCTTATGGAAGCTTCCTGATGAGAGAGACTAACTGTGGGGGAGACTGGGTCTTATTCTGATGGGCAGCACCATGCACAGGAAATCTTTAATCCAATTTTCTGTTGATGGGTGGGGCTGTGTTCTCTCCCTGTTGTTTTCCTGGGGGCAAACTATGGTGGAGGTAATGAAGATAATGGAAACCTCCTTCAAAGGGTCCCCTGTAGTCTTCAGCAAGAAAATAAAAACAGACTGTAGGTTCAAAGAGGATAGATAAGATAAGGAGGTATGCACATTTTATAATACTGGATTTCCTTTAATTCCACTTACAAATGTACTTATTTCATCTTTTTAGTGAAGCTATTTCATACACATATTAAAGTAACAAAATAGCTTTGAAACAAAATGCTTTGATAGACTGAATTTTCTTACATAATTTCATATCTGACTCAATATCAGATCAGTTCAAATCAGTCGCTCAGTCATGTCCGAATCTTTGCGACCCCATGAATCGCAGCACGCCAGGCCTCCCTGTCCATCATCAACTCCCAGAGTTCACCTGACTCAATATAGGTTGTTTAAATTTCAGGCTGGAAGTTTTAATAAAAACATTACCTTCTCTTTCTTTGTTTCTTCCTTCTTTCATTAAAAGAGCATTCATTGTATATCTGACAGATATCTCTTATGTTGTTTATTGTTGACAATAATTCTTCATCACCATCAGCTTGTAGGAATTTACTTTATTCCATGTGTTGGGTGAGTGATTATAACTCCAAGAAGAGATTCATATAAAGGCCCCAATACATTCAAATCACTCAGAAATAGTCTATTTCATAGATAAAGCCATGTATTGTGCCAATTCTTATTTTTTCTCCCTAAAATTGGTGGATATTTTAATACCACAAAGTATGAAATAAAGGAAATTATCAGGGTCAATAAGTAATGAAATTTGTGTGAGCTAAAAATCAGAATTGCATCATTAGTTTTAAAAATTTGAAAAACAGATTATAAGAATACATTGCCATAAAGTTTCTAAAACACTATTTTTTTAAATATTCAAATAAATGTAATTTGAAAATTGACAGAGGAAGTGAAAATTTATAGTAGAAGGATACCATTAAATTTGGTTTACTTTCTGGGCAAATAGTAATCTGAAAATTTCCTGAAATTTTCAAAGATAATATTCTAAAAATAAGTGGAGTTTCTGGCTGACTCTCAAATACAATCCAGAAAATCCAACTTTACAGAATTATCTTTCCTTTCATTAAGACTGATCAATTTTTTTTTCTTTTTGTTTTCTTGAGTTTTTTTCAAACTCTTTGTCAATAAATGTATCTGCCACAAAGTAAGCGCTAAATATTTGTCCGAAAATGAATGAATGAATGATAATTACTTTGAAAATATATGGCTCTAGATTATAAAATGAAGCAATCCCTGATGGACAATCTTAAATGTATCTCTAATGTTGGAGGGGGTGTAATTCTCAAATATATGTTTTGTTGATAATTATGAACAATAGGACCAACAAGTTTTTGAAACATTAAGTAGAGTTGTATTAACTCAGCTAACTGATTTGTATTAGTAGGATCACAATTTAGTGGTATTAAAATAAATTCTGAAACAAGTCCAATAGAATCATGTAGTTTGCACATCAAATATAAATTGTTTAACTCAAGAAAAATGTGTGCTAATCAATAGTGAAAAGGAGATCCTTAACTATCACTTTTACTTTCTCATTAAGCATCTTTTACTTTCATTACAAATGTAAAACATTTTCTTTTTTACAGTTTTTAATACTTTTGTTCCAAATAATTATTTTCTGTTTTTTATCCCTATTCAAAAATATCAACAGCATGACTATACTCTAAACAACTTATATTTATTTACAATTATATATTGGTCTGCTGATATATCCCTAGGTGTACCCTAGGCTCTAAACCATATCCAACTCTTGCTTAGCAACTTATCAGCAACTTGTACATAAAGTGAGTGCATATATCCAGGTTTTTTATGCCTTCCATAATTTAATGCTACTAATCTATAGCAGTGGAAATCCAGAAACAAATACTTGAAAATAACCCTCTCACAGACATACATACATATAGTCCCTGAGTAGTCCTACAAATGATTTTTCCAATTTTGTCTTTAAAAATGGTAATAGTGCTACAGTGTCACAATACCAAAGCTGAGTGATCTACTGACACACAAGCTGTGTCTTCTGTGGATACTCTGAGTCTGAAATTGATTTTCATTTTAGCCTGTGAGGGGTGTAGATGTTATCCATCATCAGATTGAGCAGTGGCACTAACAGAACACATTAAAAAAACAGCAGCTGTATCATAAGCAATATTTCTAGGGTCACTACCCCAGAAAAAGGACTGGTTGTTTGCACCTGCTATGCTGTTCCTTAAAACACTATATCCATATTCTGGCAGATGTATTTTTGCTGACAAAAAGTCTAATGCATAGCTTTCATAGAAATTTAACTGGTAGTTTCCAAAATATGAGCATGTTTGCACTCAATCTGAATTTTTAATCTGAATTTTTGTTTGCTTAGATTCTGATCAAATAAATGTGTTCAATATTACTCTATATGTTAGCAGATTCCCTTTTCAACAAATATCTATAATCACATAAAGGCTTCAATTTCATGTCCTACCAGGTAGCCTATAAGTACGATGCTTTGTTGATTTGATAATAATGAATTTCCTACATGATAAGTAAAATTCTAATTTATATGTTCATGTTCATAAGCAGATAAGTGAATAAACCAAATGTGATATACGCATATGAGCTTAGTCACTCCCTGAAGCAGACCTGGGTCATGCAGCCTGTGACATAAGCCCTCTTGGAGGAGGTCGCCCTTAGCCCCAGCATCGAACTGCTGAACAGATGACCCACAAACTGCAGAACAATTATACCAAAGAAATTCTCACACTTTTAAGAAAGTTCTAGGACCCACAACAGATTTGCCAACCTGGGGATCCAGCAAAAGGACTGAGAACCCCCAGGGAATTTGACTTTGGAGGCCAGTGGGATTTGATTACAGAACTTCCACAGGAGTAGGGAAACAGACTCTCAGAGGGCACAAACACACATACACAAACCCTGTGTGCACTAGGAGCCAGGAGAAAAAAGCAGTGTCTCCACAAGAGACAGTAGGACTTGCCTGTGAGTGTCAAAGAGTCTCCAGTGGAGCCTAGGTTGACAGTCTGGCCTCAGGCCAAACAATAGGGAGGCAACATAGTCCTACCCATCAACAGAAAATTGGATTAAAGATTTACTGAGCAGGACCCCACCCATCAGAACAAGACCCATTTTCCCCCACAGTCAATCTATCCCATCAGGAAGAGTCATCAGGAAGCCTTTAGTCCATATTTATCATAGGGAAGACACTGTGAAAACCACAGTCACAGAAAACTAATCAAACTGATAACATGGATCACAGACTTGTCTAACTCAATGAAACTATGAGCCATGTCACGTAGGGCCACACAAGACGGATAGGTCATGGTGGAGTTCTGACAAAATGTGGTCACTTTGTCGAACTGAAGTAGGGAATGGCAAACCACTTCAGTATTCTTGCCTTGAGAACCCCATGAACAGTATGAGAAGGCAAAAAGATAAGACACTGAAAGAGTTAACTCCCCAGGTCCTTAGGTGTCCAATAAGCTACTGGAGAAGAGTAGAGAAATAGATTGGGAAAGAATGAAAAGGCTTTGCCAAAGCAAAATCAACACCCAGTTGTGGATTTGATGGGTGATGGAAGTGAAGTCCGATACTGTAAAGAGCAACATTGCATATGAACCTGGAATGTTAGGTTCATGAATCAAGGTAAATTGGAAGTGGTCAAATAGGAGATGGCAAGAGTGAACATCAATATTTTAGGAATCAGTGAACTAAAATGGACTGGAATGGACAAATTTAATTCAGATGAACGTTATATCTACTACAGTGGGAAAGAATCCCTTAGGGGAAATGGAGTAGCCCTCATAGTCAACAAACAGTCTGAAATGCAGTACTTGGGTACAATCTCAAAAATGACAGAATGATCTCTGTTTGTTTCCAAGACAAATCATTCAATATCACAGTAATCCAAGTCTATGCCCCAACCATTAATGCCAAAAGACCTGAAGTTGAATGGTTCTATGAAGAACCTACAAGACCTTCTAGAACTAACACCAAAAAAAGATGTTCTTTTCATTATAGGGGACTGGAATGCAAAAGTAGGAAGTCAAGAAACACCTGGAGTAACAAGCAAGTTTGGCCAATGAATACAAAATGAAGCAGGGCAAAGGCTAACAAAGTTTTGCCAAGAGAATGCACTGGTCATAGCAAACACTCTTTTCCAACAAGAGACGACTCTACACATGGATATCACCAGATGGTCAATTTCAAAATCAGTCCAATTATATTCTTTGCAGAAGATGGAGAAGCTCTATACAATCAGCAAAAACAAGACTGAGAGCTGATTGTGGCTCAGATCATGAACTTCTTATTGCCAAATTCAGACGTAAACTGAAGAAAGTAGGAAAAACCACTTGATCATTCAAGTATGACGGAAATCAAATCCCTTATGACTATACAGCGGAAGTGACAAATAGATTCAAGGGATTAGATCTGATAGACACAGTGCATGAAGAACTAGGGACAGAGGTTCGTGACATTGTACAGGAGGCAGTAATCAAGACCAACCTCCCAAAAGAAATGTAAACAGGCAAAATGGCTGTTTGAAAAGGCCTTACAAATAGCTGAGAAAAGAAGAAAAGCTAAAGGCAAAGGAGAAAAGGAAAGATACATCCATCAAAATGCAGAGTTCCAAAGAAAATTAGATACCAAGGGAATATTTCACAGAAAAATGGGCACAATAAAGGACAGAAATGGTATGGACCTAAAAGAAGCAGAAAATATTAAGAAAGGTGGCAAGAATACACAGAAGAACTATATAAAAAAGATCTTAATGACCCAGATAACCATGATTGTGTGATCACTCACCTAGTGTGAAACATCCTGGAGTCTGAAGTTAAGTGGGCTTTACGAGCATCACTATGACCAGAACTAGTGGAGGTGATGGAATTCCAGTTGAGCTATTTCAAATCCTAAAAGATGATGCTGTGAAAGTGCTGCACTCAGTATGCCAGCAAATTTGGAAAACTCAGTAATGGCCACAAGACTGGAAAAGGTCAGTTTTCCTTCCAATTGCAAAGTAAAGCAATGCCGAAGAATGCTCAAACTATTGCACAATTGCACTCATCTCACATGCTAGCAAAGTAATGCTCAAAATTCTCCAAGCCAGGCCTCAACAGTACATGAACCATGAACTTCAAGCTATTCAAGCTGGATTTAGAAAAGCCAGAGGGACCAGAGATCAAATTGCCAACATCCACTGGATCTTCAAAAAAGCAAGAGAGTTCCAGAAAAACATCTACTTCTGCTTTATTGACTATGCCAAAGCCTTTGACTCTGTGGATCACAACAAACTGTGGAAATTTCTCAAAGAGATGTGAATACCAAACCACCTTACCTGCCTCCTGAGAAATCTGTATTCAGGTCAAGAAGCAACAGTTAGAACTGGGCATGGAAAAGCAGACTGTTTCCAAATTTGGAAAGGAGTTAATCAAGGCTGTATATTGTCACCCTGCTTATTTAACTTATATGTAGACTACATCATGCAAAATCCCAAGCTGGATGAAGCACAAGCTGGAATCAAGATTGCTGGGAGAAATATCAATAACCTCAGATATGCAGATGACACCACCCTTATGGAAGAAAGTGAAGAAGAACTAAAGAGCCTCTTGATGAAAGTGAAAGAGGAGAGAAAAAAGCTGGCTCAAAACTCAACATTCAGAAAACTAAGTTCATGGCATCTTGTCCCATCACTTCACTAGATGGGGAAACAATGAAAATGGTGACAGACTTTATTCTCTTAGGCTCCAAAATCACTGCAGATGGTGACTGCAGCCATGAAATTAAAAGATATTTGCTCCTTGGCAGAAAAGCTATGACCAAACTAGACAGTATTAAAAAGCAGAGGCATTACTTTGCCAACAAAGTTTCACCTAGTCAAAGGTATGGCTTTTCTAGTAGTCATGTATGGATGTGAGAGTTGGACCATAAGAAACCTGAGCATGGAAGAATTGATGCTTTGAACTGTGGTGTTGGAGAAGGAAATCCAACCAGACCATCATAAAGGAAATCAGTCCTGAACATTCATTGGAAGGACTGATACTGAAGCTGAAGCTCCAAACTTTGGCCACCTGATGGAAAGAACTGACTCATTGGAAAAGACCCTATTTGGGGAAATATTGAAGGCAGGAGGAGAAAGGGATGATAGAGGATGACATGATTGGATGGCATCACCAGCTCGATGTTCGTGAGTTTGAGCAAGACTGGGAAGCCTAGCATGCTGCAGTCCATGGCGTCTCAAAGAGACAGACACGACTGAGCATTTTAGTCACTCAGTCATGTCCGACTCTTTGCAACCGGACAGACTCTAGCCCACTAGGCTCTCTGTCCATTAGAATTCTCTGGGCAAGAATACTGAAGTGGGTTTCCATGCCCTCCTCCAGGGAATCTTCCCAACCCAGGTATTGAACCCAGGTCTCCTGCATTGCAGACACTTTCTTTACCAGCTGAGTCACTAGGAAAGCCCAAGAATACTGGAGTGGATACCCTTCCCTTCTCCAGGGGAACTTCCCAACCCTGGGGTCTTTTACATAACAGGCAGATTCTTTACCAGGTGAGCCACCAGGGAAGCCTGATATGTACACATGATGGAATATTATTCTGCTTTAAAAAGGGAAAGAAAGTCTGACACATGCTACAAAACAGATGAATCTGGAAGATATAAGTGCTACTTAATATAAGCCAGGCACAAAAGGAAAAATACTGAATAATTCCACTTATATGATTTATTGAGAGTAGTGAAATTTATAGAGACAGATAGTAGAATGGTGGTTGCCAGGTGCTGGGAGAGGTGAAAGTGGGGAATTATTATTTAATGGGCACAGAGTTTCAGTTTTGCATGATGAAAATGTTCTGGTGATGTCTGCACAGAAATGCAAATATATTTCATGCCACTGAACCACATATTTTAAAATGGTATATTTTATGGCATGTATTAAATACCAATATCATTATTAGAATTTGTAGAACATCATGCAGAAGTAAATCTGTACAGCACTATGAGTAGTGTTCATAAACAAGAATGTTTATATGCTGTTTTTTGGGGAAGTAAAGATCAAGAAAGGCTGATGAAGGACTTATCATTGCATTAAACATTAAAGATAGGTGACATTTAAATAGGAGAAGGTAGGGAAAATGAGAATAATTGTGAAAAATATAATTCTGGGATAGTAACATTAATTTACAACAGAAGTTCTTAATTTTTTTCTTTGTTTCTCTCAGGTCACCTTTATATTTCTAAAAATTAACAAGAAACCTCCTCCTTCAAAAGAAGCTTCTGTTTAAGTGGATGATATCTTTCCATGAGTACCTTATTAGCTATCAAACTGAGGGATTTATAAATCATAAGAGAAAAGTACATATTCCATCCCTTATCAGAACAATGACATCAATTGTCATTTAGCCTTTAGAAAACTCTATTGCATATTCACCAGAAAAGAAGAGTGAAAAGTGTGAAAAAGACAGAAATGAGAACTTAGTATGAATTTTGTATAAAATATAGAATACTTCCGCATTTCACAGTCACCGTAAAAGGGTCTTAGATTCCCTAGACCATACTGATTGGTTGCAAAATAGAGACAAGACCAAAAGAATAAATAGAGATAGAATATGTCTGATATTACTGAAGGCCAAGCTAGAGATTTTAAAACAGAAAAGTAGTAAAAAATTTTATACAAAGTAATGACATGATGGCAAGCTGACTTTATAAGAATTTATTTAGAAATAAAGAAATGGATGCAGAGGTGTGGAAAGGCAATCTAGAGTCTAGTTGCTGCTAAGTCACTTCAGTCGTGTCCGACTCTGTGCGACCCCAGGGACGGCAGCCCACCAGGCTCCCGTCCCTGGGATTCTCCAGGCAAGAACACTGGAGTGGGTTGCCATTTCCTTCTCCAACGCATGAAAGTGAAAAGTGAAAGTGAAGTCGCTCAGTCGTGTCCGACTCTTCGTGACCCCATGGACTGCAGCGCACCAGGCTCCTCCATCCATGGGATTTTCCAGGCAAGAGTACTGGAGTGGGTTGCCATTGCCTTCTCCAGTGTCTAGTTAGAAACCTATAAAAGAATTCACCAGAGACAAGTCACAAACACATGGGGGCAGTCTTGGAGAAAAGAAAACAAAAGCAACTTAGAGGAACCACAAAAGTTACCAAAAAAAAAAAAAATCAAGAGCTAATGTAGACAGTACAATTTTTGGAGGCTGATAGGTCATGTAATCCCTATCAAAATTGCAAAGGTATTTTTCACAGAAAGGCAACAGACAGTCCAACATTTGTATGGAACCACAAAAGAAAAAGATCTTGAATAGTTAAAGCAATCTTGAGAATGAAGAACAGAGCTGGAGACTTCATGTTCCCTGATTTCAAACTATATTACAAAGCTATAGTAATTAAAAGTATGGCACTGACATAGATCACTGAAAGTAAATAGAAAGTACAGAAATAAATCAACACATATATAGCTAAATAATTTATGACACAGTAGCCAAAAATATCGGAGAAGGCAATGGCACACCACTCCAGTACTCTTGCCTGGAAAATCCCATGGACAGAGGAGCCCGGTAGGCTGCAGTCCATGGGGTCACAAAGAGTTGGACACGACTGAGCGACTTCACTTTCACTTTTCACTTTCATGCATTGGAGAAGGAAATGGCAACCCACTCCAGTGTTCTTGCCTGGAGAATCCCAAGGACGGTGGAGCCTGGTGGTCTGCCTTCTATGGGGTCACACAGAGTTGGACACGACTGAAGTGACTTAGCAGCGGCAGCAGCAGCAGCAGCCAAAAATATACAGTGAGGAAATGATAGCCTCTTCAATAAATGGTGTTGGGAAAATTGAATGCTCAACTGAATTTGTGAAAATTGAACAAATGCAGAAGAATGAAATTAAAACAGTATGTTCCATTATACATAAAAGTTAACTCAGAATGGATTAAAGAGTTGAATATAAGACCTGAAACCTAAAAAGTCTTCAGTTTGGTTCAGTTCTGTCACTCAGTCGTGTCCGACTCTTTGCGACCCCATGAACCACAGCACACCAGGCCTCCCTGTCTATCACCAACTCCCAGAGTCTACCCAAACCCATGTCCTTTGAGTCAGTTATGGCATCCAACCATCTCATCCTCTGTCGTCCCATTCTCCTCCTGCCCTCAATCTTTCCCAGCATCAGGGTCTTTTCATATGAGATAGTTCTTCATATCAGGTGGCCAAAGTATTGGAGTTTCAGCTTCAACATCAGCCCTTCCAATGAACACCCAGGACTGATCTCCTTTAGGATGGACTGGTTGGATCTCCTTGCATTCCAAGGGACTCTCAAGAGTCTTCTCCAACACCACAGTTCAAAAGCATCAATTCTTCAGAGCTCAGCTTTCTTTAGTCCAACTCTCACATCTATACACAACTACTGGAAAAACCATAGCCTTGACTAGATGGACCTTTGTTGACAAAGTAATGACTCTGCTTTTTAATATGCTGTCTAGGTTGGTCATAACTTTTCTTCCAAGGAGTAAGCGTCTTTTAATTTCAAGGCTGTGATCACCATCTGCAGTGATTTTGGTGCCCAGAAAAATAAAGTCAGCCACTGTTTCCACTGTTTCCCCATCTACTTGCCATGAAGCTATGGGACGGGATGCTATGATCTTAGTTTTCTGAATGTTGAGCTTTAAGCCAACTTTTTCACTCTCCTCTTTCACTTTCATCAAGAGGCTCTTTAGTTCATCTTCACTTTCTTCCATAACGGTAGTGTCACCTGCATATCTGAGGTTATTGATATTTCTCCTGGCAATCTTGATTCCAACTTGTGCTTCCTCCAGCCCAGCGTTTCTCATGATGCACTCTGCATATAAGTTAAATAAGCAGAGTGACAATATACAACCCTGACGTACTCCTGACATAGTTCTTGGTCTTTATTTTTTTCAACCTGACACCAAAAGCAAAAGCGACAAAAACAAAACACACACACACACACACACACACAAATGTAACTACATCAAACTGAGAAGCTTGATGAGAACCATCAACAAAATGAAAAGGAAACACAACAAATGGGAGAAAATAATTGTAAAGTTGGACCATAAAGGCTAAGCCCCAAAGAATTGATGCTTTCAAATCATGGTGCTGGAGAAGACTCTTGAGAACCCCTTGGACAGCAAGGAGATCAAACCAGTCAATCCTAAAGGAAATCAATACTGAATATTCATTGGAAAGACTGTTGCTGATGCTGAAGCTCCAATATTTTCGCCACCTGATGCAAAGAGTTGATTCATTGGAAAAGACCCTGATGCTAGGAAAGACTGAGGCCAAAAGGAGAAGGGGGTGGTAGAAGATGCAATGGTTAGACAGCATCCCAAACTCTATGGACATGAAGTAGAGCAAACCATAGGAGATAGTGGAGGACAGAGGAACCTGGCTTGCTGTAGTCCACAGGGTCACAAAGAGTTGGATATGACTTAGCAAATGAATAACAACAGCAACAACAATTCCAAATCATATATCTAATAAGGAGCTAATATCCAGAATACATGAAGAGCACATACAACTCAAAAGCAAAAAAAAAAAAAATTCAAAAATGGGTGGAAGATCTGAATAGATTATTTTCCCAAAAGAACAAACATATATGACCAACAGGTACATGAAAAGATGTTCAGCATCATTAACCATCAGGACAAGACAAATCAAAACCACAATGTGATGTCACTGCACACGAGTGTTGGCAAAAATACGGAGAAAAGGGAATTCTTGTGCACTGTTAGTAAGAAAGTAAACTGGTGCGATTACCATGGAAGGGTATAAAAGTCCCTCAAAAAAGTAAAATAGAAACATCATTCAGCAATTCAAATTCCAAGTATTTATTGAATAAAATGAAAATACTAATTCAAAAAAATTTATGTTCCCCATATCCATTGCAGCATTATTGTACAGCATACAACAGCCAAGATATGGAAATAACCTAAGTGTCCATGGATGAATGAATGGATAAAGAAACTGTGGTATATAGATACTATGAAATATTACTCAGCCATAAAAATAAAATGTTTTCCATTTGTGAAAACATGGATAGACACTGCCAACATTATGGTTAATGTTGGCATTTGGTTTACCATTGTTTACCATTATGGTAAAATAAGGCAGGCCGAGAAGGATAAATATTATATATTCTCTCTTCTATGTGGGATCTTGAAAACAAACAAACAAAAATCCAAACTCAGATACAGATAGTGGTTGACAGAGGTGGGGTGGAAGACGGAAGAAATGGGTAAACAGTCTTCTTTTCAGTTAAAATAAGTTGACTTTTTAAAGAAACATTAAGATCAATGAATATTTTGATAAAAGAAATAAAACTAAATTTCCTAATTTAGGTAAAATTTTTGTTTTATTTTTAAACAATCAAAATTTTCTATTTATAGATTCCCAATGTAAATTTACTAATCACCAAGAACTGATAAATTTGAAGACCATTTATATTATTAAATTACTTCTAAAATAGTACACTGGAAACTGGCTATTAGTTTATGATTAATATTCTTCAAATATTAGTTTAAAAAAATACGAGGAGATGACAACAGAGACTGAAACCCTAGGATTCCAAATGCTAATAAGTGCTAATAAGAGTGCTAATAAGATAGTTTCTTAGGGGGACAAAAAATAAATATTTATATTAGATCCACATTATCCAATATGTGTAGTCTGTACCCACATGTGATTATTTAAATTTATTAAAATCAAGTTTAAAATTCAGTTACTTAATGGCATTAACTAGATTTCAAATGTTCAATAACCATGTGCAGCTAATAGCAACCACACTGAATAATGCAATATTTAACATTTCTATCATAACAGTAAGTTCTATTGAACATAGATGCATTTATTATACAGGTGGAAAATAATGCATTATACAGTAGCTTGATACTGTGCATATACTATGCATCAGACAGAATATTAAATAAACACTTCACATATACAATTGCATTCAGTCCCCACAATGATATTTCGAGATAGGTTCTATTATATTTCCATTTTACAGATGACAAAACAGATTAAGAGAGACAATCTGTTTTAGATCAAATTGTAGCAGAGACAAGATTGAACCCCAGGACTTTCTGATTCCAAGGATGAGGAATGAGGAAAAAGAATAATCTTTTGAAAGTAATATGGAGAAGTCTATGAGAATAAATATAATTTAAATTCAATGAAAATAAGATATCTATGCAGTATTAAAGTACCAACTTGAAACATTTTAAATTAAAAAGTGTAAAAGGTTATCATAGCAATTTTAACTCACCCACCTTACTTTGTAAGTTCCCATCAGGTGGGAAAGTTATTGTTGCCATGGAAACCACCACAATACTACTACTTTACAATTATATAACACCTTTCATTCGATGAGCTCAAAGAGACTTATAAACATTAATTCATTAACAGTGCTTTTATTGAAAGTGCATGAAAATTTACCTAATAGCATACAACAACAATTGCAGATCAAACAAAAGGAAACTTCCTTGCTCTCAAACCAATTCACATGGATTACACACCATCTCCTACTATTTAAAAAGAAAGACAGAGAGACAGTAATCTTACACAGACATTCACCTTCTTGTTTCTTCTACCAAACTGAAAACCATCTCCTATTGTTCTATTGTCAAAAATATGCAGCTCTTCTTCCACCCACTCTTTAATTTCTTTCTTCATGTGTTCTGCTAATTACCTAGGAATGTCTTTTAAAATGCCATTACACAAACTCACCTGTGCAGCTCTAACCACTAAGATATTCACCAGTACAAATCTTTTTTCTTTAAAGGATGCATGACCTCATTTTAAATTATGAGAAAACTAAAAATCTGAAGGCTTTTGGGTGTTGAATTAAAAGTTAGAAAACTGAAAAGTACAAAATCCTTAGCTGTTCAGAGTGATCTTTGCTCTTAAGCTATTAAAAACAAAGTGAATATTTGTTTAAACATTCTAAAAATATAATACTAAGCTAGAAAAGTTAGGTCAGTGAAATAGTCTATTTAGCATAGCATTATGTTTTTATTCATTCAGGTTGACTCTTTGAGACTCCATGGACTGTAGCCCTCCAGGGTCCCCTGTCCATGGAATTCTCAAGACAAGAATACTGGAGTGGGTTGCCATGCTCTCCTCCAGGGGATCTTCTCAACCCAGTGATTGAACCCAGGTCTCCCACATTGCGGACGGATTCTTTACTACCTGAATATCATTCTTCACTATCTTTACTACCACAGAAGCCCCTTGTTTTTAACAGAGCCATCAAAAGATATTTAGATGATTACAACTTCTTAGATGATTTTATGAAGTTGGTTTCAAAAGTATAGGTAACTTGCCTCCAATAACATACTAGGATCTATTACTTAACAAATGTAGGCCGACAGTTTTAGAACCTGTTTACATTCCACAAGATCATCCCTGATTCAAGAGCGAACTAGGCTTTCCATGGGAGAAGCTGCCAGGTCACATGGTAAAAAGACATACATTCAAGGGTGGGAGGAATTTGTGGCCATTTTTTTGTAACCTACTTTAAATGGAACACCTCCTAAGATGTATTATGTTCAGACATCTTATAAATGATGATTGAGCATTTGCTGACTCAAGATTTTTATTAATCTTAGGAAAACCCATCATTAACAAGGCCATCATTTTAGCATTCAGTATTTTGAGCTTTGTCCTTTTTCTCAATATCAGGGTTCCAGCTGTCATCAAAGTAATCCTGCCATAAGTATTCTATTCTTTTCTTACCTATTAATCATTTTATCCCCAAACCCCTATGGCTCAGCTGGTAAAGAATTCGCCTGCAATGTGGGAGACCGGGGCTCAATCCCTGGGTTGGGAAGAGCCCCTGGAGAAGGGAAAGGCTACCTACTCCAATATTCTGGCCTAGAGAATTCCATGGACTGTGTAGTCCATGGGATCACAAAGAGGTGGACACAACTGAGAGACTTTCACTTCTATATAAGTTTAACTTGATTTTCCTTGTGAAAACTCCTTTTATAACTGTGAAATCATATTACACAAAGGCTGTTCATCATACAACCTCTAAATGAAGGCTGAATTAAGAATTTTGTAGGTACCTCTGAGACTCAAAAATCCTTCTGTAGTTACTATTATGTTCTGGCTATATCTTTCATTTCTAGTTAAAAAAAAATCACTTTATATGAAGGTGATATTATGAAGAATTCCTCCAGAGATTTTTTAACCTCAGAAATCAAATTTGCTTCAAAATATGAGGTCATTGAATATAACTGACCCCAAACAGAATTTTTTAAGTGTCCCATTGTGGTGTAAACAGCTTTAATATATCTTGGAATTATTATCCTTTTTGTAAACCAGTTTGCCTAAAATATTTGTTAAACAACTGCTGAGTTTTGAACTCTGTTGCTGTTCATCAATAACTTTTCACCCTCATTTGTATTCTTCCAGTTATTCTACTTCTACTGTTCATTGGGTGAAATGGTCATTAAATTGTAATAAGTTGATAAAAGACTCTGAGATATTACTTTGGAAAAAGTTTATTCCTTTTTATGAAAGATGCATCTTTGCAACTTTGTAAAACAGTAAGTTCAGGAAAAACTCAACTGGGACCTCTAACATATTCCTCTAAAATATATGAATTTTACACTACTATAATCAAATTGCCAACATCCGCTGGATCATTGAAAAAGCAAGAGAGTTTCAGAAAAACATCTATTTCAGCTTTATTGACTATGCCAAAGCCTTTGACTGTGTGGATCACAATAGACTGTGGAAAATTAAGAAAAAGATGGGAATACCAGACCACCTGACCTGCCTCTTGAGAAACCTATATGCAGGTTAGGAAGCAACAGTTAGAACTGGACATGGAACAACAGACTGGTTCCAAATAGGAAAAGGAGTACATCAAGGCTGTATACTGTCACCCTGCTTATTTAACTTATATGCAGAGTACATCATGAGAAACGCTGGGCTGGAAGAAACACAAGCTGGAATCAAGATTGCCGGGAGAAATATCAATCACCCCAGATATGCAGATGACACCACCCTTTTGGCAGAAAGTGAAGAGGAACTAAAGAGCCTCTTGACGAAAGTGAAAGAGGAGAGTGAAAAAGTTGGCTTAAAGCTCAACATTCGGAAAACTAAAATCATGGCATCTCGTCCCATCACTTCATGGCAAATAGATGGGGAAACAGTGGAAACAGTGTCAGACTTTATTTTTGGGGGCTCCAAAATCACTGCAGATGGTGACTGCAGCCATGAAATCAAAAGACGATTACTCCTTGGAAGAAAAGTTATGACCAATCCTAGATAGCATATTGAAAAGCCGAGATACTACTTTGCCAACAAAGGTCCATCTAGTCAAGGCCATGGTTTTTCCAGTGGTCACATATGGATGTGAGAGTTGGACTGTGAAAAAAGCTGAGCACCAAAGAATTGATGCTTTTGAACTGTGGTGTTGGAGAAGACTCTTGAGAGTCCCTTGGACTGCAAGGACATCCACCCAGTCCATCCTAAAGGAGATCAGTCCTGGGTGTTCATTGGAAGGACTGATGCTGAAGCTGAAACTCCAATACTTTGGCCACCTCATGCGAAGAGTTGACTCATTGGAAAAGACTCTGATGCTGGGAGGGACTCGGGGCAGGAGGAGAAGGGAACGACAGAGGATGAGATGGCTGGATGGCATCACCGACTTGATGGACGTGAGTCTGAGTGAACTTCAGGAGTTGGTGATGGACAGGGAGGCCTGGAGTGCTGTGATTCATGGGGTTGCAAAGAGTTGGACACAACTGAGCAACTGAACTGGACTGAACTGAAGACTATAACATTCTCCCTTTCAAGTGGAAGCCACATTCTCATAGGAAATGAGATACTAAATTATTAGTAGCTTACCCAGGCTTTCTCTGCCTACTATGGAACCTTAGATTTAGTGTAAGAACTTTAAAACAGTACAGTTTATGTTCATGTAAATGAAACTCTCTGGATGTTTTCTCAGCTAGTCTACAACTCAATGTTTCTGATGTTTTTAAGACAGAAAACTTCTTCACATTCAACCTGAGAGAAAGACAATGTCAAACTCAACTTAAAAGTCAAAAATATTGTCATAAGCACTGCCATAAGGCTTGCAATGTTTTAAATGTTATGGCAGCAAACTGAATTGTTATGACAAGTGAAACTACTGACAGTTTCTTATTTTAATTTCAGAATGTGCACATTGATGCTGTCTGTATTGCTATCTTGAGATCTTCTCTTTCATTGTCTCATGCAGTTCTGGTATACCTGGGCCATTCTATAACTTAAATACCAGTGTCTGCAACTGCTGTTTCTCTATGCTCACTCTCAAAGAAATGGTTCTATAATATTGTATTTCTTTGTCAATAGATGACTGGCTTAATTGTCAACACCTAGTCAACTGTTATTGCTTTGTATAAGGACATTAATCGATCCTAAAACATCCACAAAATAAATGATAATAAAATTACTAAGACACATAAGAGTACAGCAAATTGTATTCTTTCTAACTTGAAAATTCAAGCTCTTAAATTGTCATCCACCATAACCTCAACTACTATCCTCTAGGTTCAAGCCACCATTATCTCTAATCTGGGTTACTGTATTTACTTCCCAATAGTCTTTTTTATTTTTCCCCCTCTTGCCTCTATTGCCTAGTGTCAACACAGCAGTTGATGTGACGGTGTTAATGCAAAGTTAGATCCTATTTCAAAACTCGTTGTCTCCAATTCCAACAATAGTTTTCACTTTGAGGGGTTAAAATTCTAAGTACTTGCAATAGTCTAGAAACTTTCATACGGTTTGGCTCCTTACCCTTTCTCTGCCTTCATTTCCTAGCACTCTTATTGCTCTTACTCACTGAGCTCTAGCCATGCAGGACTCCTAGTTGTTCTTTAAGCATAAAAAGCATGCTCCTACCTAAGAGAACAGTATGAAAAGGCAAAAAGATATGACACTGAAAGATGAACTGCCCAGGTTGGTAGGTGTCCAATATGCTACTGCAGAAGAGTGGAGAAATAAATCCAGAAAGAATGAAGAGACAGAGCCAAAGAGAGAACAATGCCCAGTTGTTGATGTGACTGGTGATGGAAGTAAAGTCCAATACTGTAAAGAGCAATATTGCCTAGGAACCTGAAATGTTAGCTTCATGAATCAAGGTAATTGCAAGTGGTTAAACAGGGGATGGCAAGAGTGAACATTGACATTTTAGGAATCAATGAACTTAAATGGACTGAAATGGGTGGATTTAACTCAGAGGATCATTATATCTACTACTGTGGCCAAGAATTCCTTAGAAGAAATGGAGTAGCCCTCTTAGTCAACAAAAGAGTCCAAAACACAGTATTTGGATGCAATGTCAAAAATGAGAGAATGATCTCTGTTCTTTTCAAAGCAAACCCTTCAATATCACAGTAATCTAAGTCTATGCCCTACCAGTAGTGCTGAGGAAGCTGAAGTTGAACTATTCTATGAAGACCTAACAAGACCTGCTAGAACTAACACCAAAAAAAGATGTCCTATTTATTATAGGGAACTAGAATGCAAAAGTAGAAAATCAAGAGATACCTGGAGTAACAGGCAAATTTGGCCTTGGAGTACAGAATGAATAAGGGCAAACCCTAATAGAGTTTTGCCTAGAGAACGCACTGGACATAGCAAACACCCTCTTCCAAAAACACAAGAGAAGACTCTACACATGGACATCACCAGATGGTCAATACTGAAATCAGACTGATTATATTCTTTGTAGCTAAAGATGAAAACGCTCTATACAATCAGCAAAAACAAGACCAGGCGCTGACTGTGGCTCTAATCATGCAGTCCTTACTGCCAAATTCAGATGTAAATTGAAGAAAGTAGGGAAAACCACTAGACCATTCAGGTATGACCTAAATCAAATCCCTTACAATTATACAGTGGAAGTGAGAAATAGATTCAAGGGATTAGATCTGATAGAGTTGAGGAAGAATGATAAACAGAGGTTCACGACGTTGTACAGGATGCAGTGATCAAGACCATCCCCAAGAAAAAGAAATGCAAACAGGCAAAATGGCTGTCTGAGGAGGCCTTGCAAATAGCTGAAAAAAGAAGAGAAGCTAAAGACAAAGGAGAAAAGGAAAGATATACCCACCTGAATGCAGAGTTCCAAAAAGTGGCAAGGAAACACAAGAAAGCCTTCCTCAGTGATCAATGCAAAGAAATAGAGGAAAATAATAGAATGGGAAAGACTAGAGATCTCTTCAGGAAAATTAGAGATACCAAGGAAACATTTCATGCAAAGAAGGGCATAATAAAGGACAGAAATGGTAACAACTTAACAGAAGCAGAAGGTATTAAGAAGAGGTGGCAAGAATACACAGAAGAACTATATGAAAAAGATCTTCATCACCCAGATAATCATGATGATGTGATCACCCACCTAGAACCAGACATCCTGGAATGCAAAGTCAAGTGGCCTTAGAAAGCAGCACCATAAAGAAAGCTAGTGGAGGTGAAGGAATTCCAGTTGAGCTATTTCAAATCCTAAAAGATGATGCTGTGAAAGTACTGAACTCAATACACCAGCAAATTTGGAAAACTCAGTCATGGCCACAGGACTGAAAAAGGTCAGTTTTCAATCCCAATCCCAAAGAGAGAAAATGCCAAAGAATGTTCAAACTACTGCACAATTGCACTTATCTCACATTCTAGCAAAGTAATGCTCAAAATTCTCCAAGCCAAGCTTCAACAGTACGTGAACCATGAACTTCCAGATGTTCAAGCTGGATTTAGAAAAGCCAGAGGAACCAGAGATCAAATTGCCAACATCCACTGGATCATCAAAAAAGCAAGAGAGTTCCAGAAAAACATCTACTTCTGCTTTATTGACTATGCCAAAGCCTTTGACTGTGTGGACCACAATAAACTGTGGAAAATTCTGAAAGAATGTTACATTAAGTTTTAGCTATTGCTAATTTTCATAAGCCTATAAAGTCAAATTCACATAGCCATAGTCTTTACTAGGGACAAGGATGGGCTTGAACATAAGCTGATTCAATATTTTCCTTGCCCTTCTTTCAGTCTTATATCTTTGTTGATATTTATTTTTAAAATCCAATTGAAACTAATAGTAAGCAAAACAAGTTCTGAATTAATTGGCAACACAAAATTTTCCAGGGACAAAGAAACTATAATCTCAGTGACCACACATTGACTTTTTTCTGTTTTAATTTATTTTTATCCCAGGTACTTAACAAAAGTTTTAAGATAGATTCTTCATTCTTTCACTCCTTCCAACTATTATTATATCTCCAACATGCCAGGTACTATACAACTGAAAAGCCAAGATATCCTTCTATTCTCAAAGAGCTTCAAGCCTAGGAGTGAACTGAAAACAAGTAATATATCAATTGCAATGGGTATCATTTTAGAATCATGTTCAGTGGACATAAGACCACCATTCATTCTGGGACTCAGGAAAAGTTAATCAAGAAGGAGAGAGAGTGCCAGTAAGAAAATAACTGTTGAATAGAAGTGTGATTCATTAAGGCAGTAATAAAAAGAATGGAGTGACTTTGTCACTAACTGTGTGTGTGGAAAGAAAAAAAAAGAAAGATAGCTTAGCACCCATATGTCTGACTTGGGCAGATGATGTTGCCTGAGCCAGGACAGGTATCAGAAGAGAAGAAGATCTGGGGTAAAAGATAATAGATTATCACTTTTGCCAGGTAGAATTCCACATGTCTGTGAGATATTAAGGTGTGAAACATATGTAGGTAAATAATGACATACTCTAATGGAGAGCTTTTTGAAATGTTTTGGACTATAAATATAGATTTGCAAATCTCTGGAATATTATCAGAGATAAAATAAGTATACTAAGAACAAAACCATATTACATAAAAATATATGGAAGAAATGGAAGAAAATAATACCTCAAATTCTATTTGAGCAAAGCTGTGCTTTTAGAATTCTGAAAGCAATTTATCATGATATTATTTTATAAAACACAGTGATCAAGAATAAAGAATAATATCTAGAAGACAACTTCACAGAAGAATTACACAAAATTCCCAATATGTCTTTCAACAACACATGGAAAAAGTCATTTGTGAAATACTAGAGTTCTAAAAAGACAATTCCACATGTTATAATATGGCATAACATAACTTAAAAAATAAGGTGTGGATAACTTACTGAAAGTGTAGTAAACATATCCCATGCATCTTATGTCTCAAGTATATGGTACCTCTGACAGACTTTTCAAAAGTTAGCTAACAATGAAGATGATTCATTAATCAACAGGGTTCTAAAAAGAATCTTGCAAAAGTAAAAGCTTTAGGAATAAAATAAGAATCTGATTCCTGACTTTGATGCTTATTAGCTGTGTTATCTGAATCTCTTGTACTTACAGTTATGTCTAGTTATACAGGTTCAATAAATACTTTAATAAATTAAATGAATGCATCCTCTTTGATTTCTTTCACCAGTGTTTTATAGTTTTCTATATATAGGTCTTTAGTTTCTTTAGGTAGATATATTCCTAAGTACTTTATTCTTTTAGTTGCAATGGTGAATGGAATTGTTTCCTTAATTTCTCTTTCTATTTTCTCATTATTAGTGTATAGGAATGCAAGGGATTTCTGTGTGTTGATTTTATATCCTGCAACTTTACTATATTCATTGATTAGTTCTAGTAGTTTTCTGGTGGAGTATTTAGGGTTTTCTGTGTAGAGGATCATGTCATCTGTAAACAGTGAGAGTTTTACTTCTTCTTTTCCAATTTGGATTCCTTTTATTTCTTTTTCTGCTCTGATTGCTGTGGCCAAAACTTCCAAAACTATGTTGAATAGTAATGGTGAAAGTGGGCACCCTTGTCTTGTTCCTGACTTTAGGGGAAATGCTTTCAATTTTTCACCATTGAGGATAATGTTTGCTGTGGGTTTGTCATATATAGCTATATATAGCACATACATAGCACTGGTGAAAGAAATCAAAGAGGACACTAATAGATGGAGAAATATACCATGTTCATGGATTGGAAGAATCAATATAGTGAAAACGAGTATACTACCCAAAGCAATCTATAGATTCAATGCAATCCCTATCAAGCTACCAACAGTATTCTTCACAGAGCTAGAACAAATAATTTCACAATTTGTATGGAAATACAAAAAACCTAGAATAGCCAAAGCAATCTTGAGAAAGAAGAATGGAACTGGAGGAATCAATCTGCCTGACTTCAGGCTCTACTACAAAGCCACAGTCATCAAGACAGTATGGTACTGGCACAAAGACAGAAATATAGATCAATGGAACAAAATAGAAAGCCCAGAGATAAATCCACGCACCTACGGACACCTTATCTTTGACAGAGGAGGCAAGAATATACAATGGAGAAAAGACAATCTCTTTAACAAGTGGTGCTGGGAAAACTGGCCAACCACTTGTAAAAGAATGAAACTAGAACACTTTCTAACACCATACACACAAATAAACTCAAAATGGATTTAGGATCTAAACGTAAGACCAGAAACTATAAAACTCCTAGAGGAGAACTTAGGCGAAACACTCTCTGACATACATCACAGCAGGATCCTCTATGACCCACCTCCCAGAATATTGGAAATAAAAGCAAAAATAAACAAATGGGACCTAATTAACCTTAAAAGCTTCTGCACAACAAAGGAAACTATAAGCAAGGTAAAAAGACAGCCTTCAGAATGGGAGAAAATAATAGCAAATGAAGCAACTGACAAACAACTAATCTCAAAAATATACAAGCAACTCCTACAGCTCAATTCCAGAAAAATAAATGACCCAATCAAAAAATGGGCCGAAGAACTAAATAGACATTTCTCCAAAGAAGACATACAGATGGCTAACAAACACATGAAAAGATGCTCAACATCACTCATTATCAGAGAAATGCAAATCAAAACCACTATGAGGTACCATTTCACGCCAGTCAGAATGGCTGTGATCCAAAAGTCTACAAGCAATAAATGCTGGAGAGGGTGTAGAGAAAAGGGAACCCTCTTACACTGTTGGTGGGAATGCAAACTAGTACAGCCACTATGGAGAAGAGTGTGGAGATTCCTTAAAAAACTGGAAATAGAACTGCCTTATGATCCAGCAATCCCACTGCTGGGCATACACATTGAGGAAACCAGAATTGAAAGAGACATGTGTACCCCAATGTTCATCGCAGCATTGTTTATAATAGGCAGGACATGGAAGCAACCTAGATGTCCATCAGCAGATGAATGGATAAGAAAGCAGTGGTACATATACACAATGGAGTATTACTCAGCCATTCAAAAGAATACATTTGAATCATTTCTAATGAGGTGGATGAAACTGGAGCCTATTATACAGAGTGAAGTAAGCCAGAAAGAAAAACACCAATACAGTATACTAATGCACATATATGGAATTTAGAAAGATGGTAACAATAACCTTGTATACAAGACAGCAAAAGAGATACTGATGTATAGAACAGTCTTTTGGACTCTGTGGGAGAGGGAGAGGGTGGGATGATTTGGGAGAATGGCATTGAAAAAAAAAAAATGAATGCGTTCAGGACTTCTTTAAACATAAAACAGACCCACTAACTAATAAGCCCTCAAATTCCTTAAGTTTTTAGTAAGGTATAAACAGCATATATAAAGTCCTGTAAAGTATCTGGCCAATAAATTAATAAACTGCACTTCTCTTACTTTATATTTCCTTGGTTTTTCTTAGTGGTTTAAAGAATACACCTTAAGAAGAATCTAGGTTTGCTCTAAAAAATGGAGAAGTACATTACTAAATGGAATAAGCCCACGATTTTAAGGTTGCTAAGAATATAGTCTTTTTTTGTTCACTACTTTTATCTGTAGTAGAAAGAGTCAATAAATATTTGATAAAAAAGTTGATTAAAAATGCTCTGAATACGACTCTCATTTAAAGTGGTAATTTCACTTGATTGGAAAAAAAGAAAAACTTAAGGATATACTTAAACAAGTGGATGCAACTTTGTCTTCCACTGTCTACTAGTTCAAATCCATCATGTCACTGTACCTCTGGTAGATGTGTTCAATGAATTTTCAAACCATCTTTATACCTTTTTTTTTTAATGCTAGAGGGCAATCACTTTTATATTCTGTCTGTGAATAGCTCATATTTGTGTTCTTGAGTCATTCTTACAGTTTCTCCTACAATACCCCTTAGCACAGTTTTGTCCCAACGTATTTCTGAAAATGAAAATGAAAAACTTCTACAGTGAGAAAAAAAGGTTTAGAATGCCAAACCCCTTTTTCCTCTATCCTTTTTACAGAATAAATTTTATATACTAACAAAACTTGTATAAATACTATGCACCTATGTATGTGTAGGTCTTTTTGTAAATATGAAAACAGGAAAATCTTCCAGTTATAAAACATATATATATATATATACATATACATACATATACATACATACATATATATATATATATATATATATATATATACACACACACACACATGTAGCTTCCCTGGTAGCTCAGATGGTATTCTGGCCTGGAGAATTCCATGAACTGTACAGTCCATGGGGTCACAAAAAGTCGGATGTGACTGAGTTTCACTTTCATATATATATATATATATACACACATATATATAACTTTCATAAATACATACATATATATATACACACACACACATATGCATTTTTTAGGAAGTTGAATTATTTTGAAAAAACATTGAGGAAACTAAAATGCCAAGTAAATGAACCACCAAGAGACAATAATCATATTTTAAGTCTCAAAGAAAGATCTATGATTAAACATTATTGTTCCTCTTTTTATTTTACATACGTTGGCTATTGGATATGTTTGGTTGGATATACAGATACTCACAAATTCTTCAACTCTAAAAGTTTTAGAGAATAGGAAGAAAACAACAAAGTTCATATAAGCTGAAATAGCTGGCTCTTCGATGGAAAACTGCCTATGTACTTTCTGCATTCACCTTCTGTTTTCCTCATTCTTTTTATAAATAGGTATGAATACAGTATACATATATTCATTCATCACTCTCCAAATATTTGAGCATAAATTATGTTCAAGACACTGTGGAATTCACTTTGCAGAGAAAAAGAAAACAGGATGGCATGTTAATGTCAGAGAAGAAATAAAGGCAAGGGAAAAAATGGGACCAAGAGGGTAAATAAAAGGTGCACTCCATAATGAAAAAATAATGATCATGTACCTTTATAAAATTAATAAAATAGAATATATGTATAAGGAAGACACTGTCAGAGATGCAAAGAAAAATGGGCAGAAACACAAAATTTAGGAAGATTTTAGCATGCCTGTTTATCAGCTATCTCAGCATGAATAAAATCAAATGTATTAGCATGAATAAAAATATTTGATAAAGATAAAAATAAGATAAAAAGGTATAACAAAGTTGACTTTTTGTATGTATATGTACGTGTGTGTGTGTATATATATATATATATATATTTATGCATATGCATGCATGCATGATAACTTGCTTCAGTCGCATCTGACACTGCGACCCTATGGACTATAGCCTGCCAGGCTCCTCTCTCCATGGCATTCTCTAGGCAAGAATACTGGAGTGGGTTGCCATGCCCTCCTCCAGAGGATCTTCCCAACCCAGGGATTGAACCCACATCTCTATGTCTCCTGCATTGCCAGGCAGGTTCTTTACCACTAGTGCCACCTGGGAAACCTCTCTCTCTCTCTCTCTCTCTCTCTATATATATATATATACACACATATATATGTGTGTGTGTATATATAATCTGTATCTATTTATTATACATATATTTAAAATCTGTATCAAAAGTTTTGTCCTTTATACAATAATCTATACTGACTAGCATTCATACTTTTATAATATTGGCCATATGACAGGGCACTAAGATATTTTCACTAAATTTCAAAAACTAGATTTTGTGGGCCAAATATATATCTATACCATGGTAGGGGGAATGAACAATGTTTCAACCAGTTGAAATTACATTTTTCCTAAATAACTTTGGGAGTAAAAGGAAATCAGAACTATCCAGCCATGAGGAGCCTAAGGAGAAATAATTACTTATGTCTTAATAACATAATGTTATTCTACATGTGGTATCCAGAACAAATGACATTAGGCAAAAACTAAGGAGATATGCATACAATATAGACTTTGGCTAATAATTACATATCAATATTAGTTCATTAATTATGAGAAATATACCTACTAGTGTCATATAATAATAGGAGAAATTGAGTGTGTTGGGGATTGAGAGGTATAGAGATATTTCTTTCAACTGAAATTGCTTATTTCAAAAAGGAAATCAGGTCAGTTAGAACATAATGTAAAAAAAAAAATAATATGCATGAAACTTCCTAGAAATACTTCCTAGGTGTATTTTCCCAGAAAATGGTAATTTCCCCGAAAATACCATTGCTATATTGAAAATATTCTAGAGACTAAGAAAGGATGGCATATGTCCTAATCTATTACATGAAAAACGGAGTAGGCAATGGCACCCCACTCCAGTACTCTTGCCTGGAAAATCCCATGAACAGAGGAGCCTGGTGGGCTGCAGTCCATGGGGTCGTGAAGAGTTGGACATGACTGAGTGACTTCACTTTCACTTTTCACTTTCATGCATTGGAGAAGGAAATGGAAACCCACTCCAGTGTTCTTGCCTGGAGAATCCCAGGGACGGGGGAGCCTGGTGGTCTGCCGTCTATGGGGTCGCACAGAGTCGGACACAACAGATGCGACTTAACAGCAGCAGCATTACATGAAAAAAACCCTAAATACTGAAATTTGTTAATTACTCTTCTCTCCCCACCTCCTGCAAAACAAACACAAAAGGCTTTTTATTCTAGTTCAAATGACCACATTTCATCTGGTCCATAGTCTTCTCTCGGCTCACTAAACAATTACCTTTTCCTTCTTATGATTGTCCAAACATATCTAAAAAGCCTAATCTCTCCTCAGAATTTCTCTATCACACACACAAAGAAATTTCTAAGAAAAAAGGAATAAATCATGAAACAAAACATTATTTTTTGTATGTCCTTAGCAATACAACCTGAAAAGGGACAGGAATACTATTACTTTCATACAGTATAGTTTTTACTTATAAATCTGAAGAGAATACACTGACAAAAACTTAGAACAAATGAAAGATCAGTCAGTAATAAGGTAAACATACAAAGTCCTATGGCTTTTCTGAAAGACAACAACTGGTTCAAAAACATAATTCAAAAGACGTCCCATTCTCAGTAACAACCTCTTTCTTACATTAAAAAAAAAAAAAAAAATTACTCCCACTGCAGGCACTAGCCCGAGCATGAAGTAAACTACTGGACACACAAAGATATTTAGGGTAATCATCCCAGTCTTTCATTTCAAACCTACATTTGTCTTTGATCTGGTTTCTGACCTGTCTGTGATTTAAAGCTCTGTCCCACTTTATCACCCCCTCTCCTTTCCCTTAAACCTCACCTTTGTTTTTGTCTTCTCAGGCTTGTAGATCAATGAATTTTATCATCATTGTGTTGGGCTGTTTCTAGTTTTGAATGTTTCAATTGGTCATGATGAACACCTTGAGACAGACCCCTAGTTCTAGCCCCAGCCAGTACATACCTGGCCCACTTCATTTCCCTAAGGGAACCTGAGAGTCACTATAGTGTGTTATGAATAAATATAAAAAGGACTGGCACCATGTCCAGCCAATAATAGAAAGTGCCTGACAAAAGTTAATGGCATCTGAATCTGAATGACTTTCAAATTTCTGTACCCAAAACAGGATTTTCTTCTGAGTTTTAGGCCTGCAATTTTCTGTAGGTGCTGCTGCTGGATATTCCCATCTAGGAGTCTTACCAGAACTGCAAAATAAACTCCAATGTCAATTGTGTTAGGTGGAATATTTCTACTTATAAGCAGAAGAAACAAGCTTGAGCTAGTTGAAGTAAAAAGAGGACCTAATTACGGGAATTCGAGATAGGAATGTAGACACCACACAAGTATGAGAGCAAAGAGTATCTTCCCTCTCTTTTCCTAGTTGTTTCTCTCTGCATACCCGCTTCAATCTTCTCTCTAAAGAATAACTTTCTAGCAAGGTTGTAAGTCCCCTAAAGTAAGTGGATTAAAGGAGACTGTCAGCTCTCAAATTCATATTTCAAAGGTCCCAGCTACAAATATATTGACCCTGGTTGTCTCAGTCTTAAATTCTGCAAGATGCTGCTGCTGCTGCTGCTGCTGCGTCGTTTCAGTCATGTCCGACTCTGTGAGACCACATAAATGGCAGCCCACCAGGCTCCCCGGTCCCTGGGATTCTCCAGGCAACAACACTGGAGTGGACTGCCATTTCCTTCTCCAATGCATGAAAGTGAAAAGTGAAAGTGAAGTCGCTCAGTCCTGTCTGACTCTTAGTGACCCCATGGACTGCAGCCTACCAGGCTCCTCTGTCCATGGGATTTTCCAGGCAAGAGTACTGTCTGGAAGATGACCTCTAGTCAAATAAAAAATGGCCAGGGGGATAGGGTCAAATTTTAAATTTGACTTAGGGTTTCACCTCTGTAGAAATGAGGGTATGGGGGTGGCAGGGACCAATTATTGAAGGGATTGTTACCTGAGCAGACATCCTAATTGGTATATTGTTCATAATCCCAAACTAGAGTGGTGTATCCTAAACTACCCATCTCAAATTATCTCCCCAATTTTATTAATAAAATGTGCATTTTCTTCTTATAACTTAGGTTTAAATATTTTCCTGTCATGGAAGTCATTTTTCATATCTTTCATTGTTCCTCCCAACCAATGACTGTAGAGGCTGTATTTTCAATTTATCTCCTTTTACCCCCATGCCCACCTTGATTCCAGTAAAGTCCCACTGTTCATTCATCTACACTTCTCTAATAGTCTTACAACATGTTTTTCTGCCTCTAGACTTTCTCTGCTCTAAGACTAAAGCTTTGTGGTTTAAGAAGCAGCTAAAAGATAATTCTGGAGAGGCAGATGGGAGCCAAATCATCTATGAAGCTGGGTAAACTGAAATAAAGACACTGTGTTGTATTAAACACACTGGGAGGCCCCTGGAAAATTTCAGGCATGGAAGTGATTTTAGTTATGGGGAAAAATGGAAGCAGGGAGAGCAGTACTGAGATTCACATCAGCAGTTTGAATCGGGCAGATAGTCATCTATCTGTCTAAGGGGGGTCACCTAATTATGCCATTCCCTACTTGAAGTCCTGCAATGGGTTCCCATTACCTATGTGTGTCTGTGTTAGTTGCTCAGTCTTGCCTGACTCTTAGCAACCCCATGGATGACAGCCTGCCAGGCTCCTGTCCGAGGAATTCTCCAGGAAACAAATCTGGAGTGGGTTGCTATTCCCTTCTCCAGGGATTTTCCCAACCCACAGATCAAACCTGGGTCTCCTGCATTGCAGGTGGATTCTTTATCATCTGAGCCACCAGGGAAGCCCCCATTACCTATAGAATAAAATTAAAATTTTAACAAAGCTCCAAATCTCCTTTTTCAATTCTATTTCCTATCATACCATTATGTATTATGCCCAACATTATAACCACACCAGATTTCTCATAATCCTTGAGCTCACCATGTATTCTCACACATTTTTTTGATGTGTGTTCACATCAACATAGCCTACAATGCCTTTCTCACCATTCTATGGTATTAAAAATCCCACTCATATCAAGGCCAATACCTCTGTCACACCATCTGTGGAGCTTTCCACTACTCTGCCCAATAGAATTAACTCTTTAACCTTCTATAATTCCATAGGTTTTGTGGATCCTAAGTTCAGTATTTTAACACAGCAATGATTTGCATAGATAATCTTTTATCTTATTTGATTTTGGCTCCTTGAGGGAAGAAATTAAGAATTATTTTTCATTTGCAACCTCAGCTCTGTCTGGCATAATTACAGTAGATATAAAAAAAAAACAAGAAATAAAACCTCTTTTTCTATGAACACATGGAACAAAAATATGGGAATATAAAACTCTCATTCTACCTAAACTAGAATGTACGCTCTTAGAAGGCAGACAATATATGTATATTAATTTTGCACTTAAGTTAGTAAAACTGGACTTAAGAAATACTTGGCTGTGTGTGTGCGTGTGCTAAGTCACTTCAGTCTTGTCTGACTCTTTGCTACCCTATGGACTGTAGCCCTTCAGTCCATGGGATTCTCCAGGCAAGAATAAAGGAGTATGTTGCCATGCCTTCCTTCAGGGGATCTTCCTACCCCAGGGATTGAACCCACATATCTTATGGCTCCTGCGTTAGCAGGCAGTTTCTTTACCCCTGAGCCACCTGGGAAGTCCACTTGGCTGTTGTCACACAATCTAAAATATGAATTTGTTATCAACTCTATTCTACAATAAAAAAGACAAACATGTATCATTCAAACATCATAAAAGCATTAGCAATTCAAGGAGAATTAATCTTATATTCATGGATCACATTTTATCTAATTTCTATTACTCATTAACAAAATCATAGAATCATATGGAAAGAGTTATAAAGGTACAACCTAAAAATATCTGAAATCTTTGGATGATTAATAAAAAGAACTTGAGAACTGCCAATAACTTGCAGAAGAAAAATCACTAAGCATCCTAAATATTAAACATAAAAATAAGACAAATAATGAAGTGGTATTAACAGTGATATAAATATCTGTGCAACATATGTAGCTAAAAAGTCCTGAATCACCAGTTACCCAAAAATTTAAAAAGAATCAACTTTAAAGAAAGTAGAAATGAATAATATCAGTCTAAAAGTCATTACTGGGAAGAAAAGGTTAAACACTGAAAGAATGTTGTTTTAAAAAAGTATTTTTAGTAATATTTATAGCAAAATTATATATAGCTCATAGAGCTATGTAACATGTAAACAATTTTCTTCTCTAACTAGAATAATAAATGATTGAATTTATTTTCATTTATTGATGAAATGAATCTCTCATAGTGTATACAATGTATATGAAATAAAGAATATGTTTTGAAAGAAATAAACAAAATATAATGAAACAATGCATGATTTTTATATTTGAAGAAAATTCTCAAGGAAAATATATTTCAGAGTGTAAATCCACATTTTGTGAATTTATTATTCTATTGGTCAAAAGTCTGTACCAACAAACTACAAATATTTCAGAGTATGATATGAAACAAATATAGCAAAATGTGAATAATATAAGGAAATGTATGTACTTTAAAAGTTGAAGCTATTTCTAATCACAAGTTATAAAGAAACGAAGTAGAGGTTTCTTACAAAAAAAAAGGTGAAACATAATTCTCCACAGTGCTATTGTTTCCTTTTCTTTGCTTCTACAGAAGCAAGGAAGACAATACTTCTTTTAGTATTTATTAAGGTAATGAATAGCACAGTTCCAACCCTGATCATGTGAATATTTCATGAAGGAGACTTGAGTATGGAGAAAGATAAATGCTGCATCTGTCCTCATAGTAGATCTTCCTCTGAAGGTGAACAGTTGCTCTAAACTGCTGCCTATATTTGGCAAAACACACTTCAAGTATATGCTGTTTTTCAAATCAATCATGCCATAAAAAAGTCCCACATGAATGTCACAGAATATAGAATATGTTTTAAATAAAACTTTAACTTAGTCCAGACCTTAGAAACCCATGCAGAAGAGTGGTTCTTAGTAGAAGCCTCTTATAGAGATCTTTTCCTTTTTTCTTTTGAAACCCAAATGCTCATTAACTATGGTAACACAATGAAATCTTGTAATTATTTTATTTATGCTTTTCTTTTTTTTTTTAGCTGAGTAGGCAATCCCAGTTCCTGAAATTCTTGCTAGCATTTTACATTCATTGGTGTGGCACTGGTTGATGGGTTGATGAAGACAGGGTCTAAAAGCAACTGTCTTCCACCCACATTTCAACCAAATCAAATATTCAGTTTACTCTCCAGATGCTTTCTCCTAAACCAGTATATATAAAAACCAATTGCCACTAAATTTAATACGTGAACATTTCCTACCAAAACAAATAAAAATACCTATATATGCATAAGGGGCTTCCCAGGTGGCATGAGTGGTAAAGAACCTGCCTGCCAATGCAGAAGTAAGAGACATGAGTTTGATCCCAGTGGGGATGATCCCCTGGAGGAGCAAACAGCAACCCACTCCAGTATTCTTGCCTAGGAACTGCCATGGATAGAGGAGCTTGGAGGGCTCCAGTCCATGGTGTTGCAAAAAAAGTCAGACATGACTTAGTGACTAAGTAACAATAACACTGAAATAGTGCTCATGTCATAAATCAGCAAAAAAAATCCTCTATGCTCTGCCTATTCATCCCGCTCCCCACCAACCCCTAACTAATCACTGATCTTTTTTATAGTCTTCATAGTTTTAGCTTTCCAAATTGTTAAATCATTGGAATCATACAGTTTACAGCCTTTTCAGGTTGATTTTTTTTACTTGCTGCTACTGCTAAGTCGCTTCAGTCGTGTCCAACTCTGTGCAACCCATAGACGGCAGCCCACCAGGCTTCCCCGTCCCTGGGATTTTCCAGGCAAGAACACTGGAGTGGGGTGCCATTGCCTTCTCCTTTCTTTTACTTAGTATTATGTATTTCAGTTTCTTCCATGTTTTCTCCTGGCTTGAGAGATCATTTATTTTAACATTAATATTCCACCAATTGAATATACCATGGTTTATCCACTCATCCAATAAAAGACGTCTGGATTGCTTCCAAGTTTTGGTAATTATGAATGACACTTTAAAAATATTTGTGTGCAAGGTTTTATGTGGACATGTCTTCAACTTCTTCGGGCAAATACCAAGGAAAGAAATTTTTGGATCAAATGGTAAGTGTTATGTTTAGTATTGTAAGAAACTGCCAAACTCTTCCAAAGTGGCTATACTGGTTTGCATTCCCAATAGCAACAAATCAGAGTTCAGCTTCTTTGTATCCTCATCAGCAGTAGGTATGACCAGTGCTCTGAATTCTGGCTATTCTAATAAGTTTGTAGTAAGTATCTCTTTGTTTTAATTTTCATTTCCCTGATGACATTGGTATGGGGTATTTTTTTCATGTGCTTATTTGCCATCTGAATATCTTCATTAGTGAGGTATTTGTTAAGGTCTTCAACCCATTTTTTAATTAGGCTCTTTCTTTTCATATTGTTGAATTTTAAGGGTTCTTTATATATTTTGGACAATAGTCCTTTCATCAGATTTGTATTTGACAAGTCTGTGGCTTCTCTTTCCATTCCCTTGACAGCATATTCTACACAGGAGAAATTTTTAATTTAAATCAATTTCAACTTATCATTTCTTTCACAAATCATGCCTTTATTTTTACATCTAAAATGCTGTCAAACACATGGTCATTTAGATGTTCTCTGATGTTATTTTCTACTTTTAAGGTGTCACCTTTTAAATTTAGGCCTGTTATCCATTTTGAGTTAACTGTTGTGACAGATGTAAGAACTGTGTCTAGATTCACTTTTTCTGACTGTGGGTGTCCAGTTGTTTCAACATCATTTTTTAAAAAGACTTTTTTCCCCACTCAATTGCCTTTGCTCCTTTGTCAAAGATCAGTTGACTATATTTATACGGGACAATCTCTGGACTATATTTTCTGTTACATTAATCTATTTCCCTAATACCAAGTTGTCTTCATTATTGCAGTTTTATTGTTGTAAGGCTTACAGTCAGGTAGTGTCAGCTCTCCAACTTTGTTTCCTTTAATACTGTGTGGACTATTCTGGACCTTTTGCCTCTCTACATAGACTTTAGAATCAGTTTGTCAGTGTCTATAAATGACTTGCTTTGATTATGCACTGAATCTATAGATATATTTGGGAAGATATCTGACAGTACTGAATCTTCTTATCCGTGAACATGTAATATCTCTCCATTTATTTAGTTCTTTGATTAACTTCATCAAAATTTTGTAATTTCTTTATATATCTATTTTTTTAGAGCTATACCTAAGTATAAATCTATACCTCTATCTATTTTGTTAGATTTATAAATACTTCATTTGGGGTTGCTGATACCATCAAAATTTTGTAATTTCTTTATATATCTATTTTTTTTAGAGCTATACCTAAGTATAAATCTATACCTCTATCTATTTTGTTAGATTTATAAATACTTCATTTGGGGTTGCCAATACATATGGTATTGCATTTATAATTTCAAATTCTATGCATTCATTTCTTGTGTATAGGAATGCAATTAACATTTGTAGATTAACCATATATTTTGCAACCTTGTTATACCTGTTCATTAGTTCCACAGGTTTGTGTGTGTGTGTCTGTGTGTGAAATTTATTCAGATTTTCTATATAGATGATTATGTTAACTGCAAACAAAAAAATAGTTCTATTTCCTCCTTCCCAGTCTATATATCTTTCATTTCCTCTTTCTGTTTTATCTCATGATCTAGGACTTCCAGCACAATATTGGGGAAAAAAATGGTGCAAAAAGTGACATCCTTGCTTTGTTTCTGATCTTAGTGGGGAAGTTTTTAGTTTCTCACCATTAAGTATAATGTCATCTATACATTTTTTTTTAATAAATGTTCTTTAGCAAGATGAGGAAGTTCTCTTCTATTCCTAGTTTTTGAGAATTTTTATTATGAATTGATGTTAGATTTTTCATGCTTTCTTTGCATCTATTGATATGATCATGTGATTTTTCTCCTTTAGCCTGTTGATGTGATAAATTACATGAAGTGATTTTCACATGAAACAGCTTGATATGACTGGGATAAATCCCACTTAGACACAGTGACTATATTTTTTTCATACATTGATGGATACAATTTTTTAATATTTTGTTAAGGATTTTTACATATATGTTCATGAGAAATATTTCTCTGCATTTTTTGCTTTCCCTGCAATGTCTTAGTCTGGTTTTCATATTAGGTAGTGGTGGCCCAATAGAATAATTTGGGAAGTATTCCTTATGCTCTTATCTTGTGAATAAATTATAGAGAATTGGTATAATTTCTTTCTTAAATTTCTGATGGAATTCACTAATAAATCCATCTAGGCCAGGTGTTTTTTGTTAGGTTATTAATCATGGATAAAACTTCTTTACTAGATAAAGGCTTATTTTAAAACCATCGTTTTGTTCATGCACTGCTTTTCTGAGTTCATTGTGCATCTTTGTGAAGGCAATTATTTTGAATACTTTGCCAGATCATTCATATACTTCCATTTCTTTAGGTATATAATTTGATTTCTGGAGATCTACTTTGTTCCTTTGATTGGGCCATTTCCCCCTGTTTCATCATGTTCCTTGTAACTTTGTATTGATATCTGTGCATTTGGGGAAAAAACAACCACAAAAAAAAACTATATCTCCCAGTCTTTAGTGACTGGTTTCATACAGGGAAATCACCCATCAGCCCAGCCCATGATTCTGGAAAGCTTTCAAACCTTTTCTGTGGAAATGCTTCTTTGGACTTGTGCCTCCTAACATTCCCAGAAGGATTTTCCAGTTTCCTTTTTTTGACCACCTTGTAATCTCTTGCTCCCTCTGGTGTCTACCTGTTATATTGCAGGTTCACAAGCAGCAGCATGCTGCCCATCTTTTTCTCAGCAGCAGCCACAGGCATCAAGAGCATAGCAGGTCCCATCAGGAACCTGAGTTGAACTAGTCAGAAACTAGTTCCCTAGGCAGTTCCCTGAAAAGTTGGAACATTAGGCACATGTTCCCCTCTTCTTTTTCTCTCCTAAAGGAGAGGCCACTGAGCTGAACGGGCCTCTGTCTGCTGCTCTCTGGAGCAGCAATATGGTGCCCAGTGCTTTTTTGTTCTCAGATACTCTATGCCTCATCCCATCAGCCCTCTAATGCTCAACTGAGACAGAAGCTAGTTCCTCAGGTAGCCCCTCCACACCTCTGAGAAATCAGAATGTTGTATGCATGGTCCAGTCTTTTATTTTCCTCTCCAGGGAAAACGTGAGAGCCAGGTGCTCCCTCCTGATCACTGGGTGCTGTGCCAAGGGTAGCAACTACATGAGAGGTGCCACAAATTTCCTACCAGCTTCACTGAAGCCGGTTTTGTTCTTACTTGGGATGTAGGAATCTTTCAAGTGCGTTTCTGGATTTCTCAAAAAGGGAGTTAATCCATATATTGTTAAATCTGTGTTTCTGTGCAAGGAAGAAGGGTCAGGGTTTTCCTATTCTGCTATCTTGCTGCTGCGCTGCTAAGTCGCTTCAGTCATGTCCGACTCTGTGCAACCCCATAGACAGCAGCCCACCAGGCTCTTCTGTCCCTGGGATTCTCCAGGCAAGAACACTGGAGTGGGTTGCCATTTCCTTCTCCAATGCTGCTGCTGCTGCTGCTAAGTCGCTTCAGTTGTGTCCGACTCTGTGCAACCCCATAGACAGCAGCCCACCAGGCTCCCCCGTCCCTGGGATTCTCCAGGCAAGAACACTGGAGTGGGTTGCCATTTCCTTCTCAAATGCTAAGTTCATTCAAATCATACTTCTGAATATGTCCACATTAGCAACAAATAGAAGGTGTGATTTCTAAGTGTTTTTTTAAATTTCATATTTAATTTCACAAGATATCAACTTTATACAGAAAACTCACATGGATCAAAATGGAAGTGTATTTTTGTCTGTTTACTGTTTGCATCATAGTACTATTTTTCAAACTCTTTCATCTACTATAAAAGAGGGAACAATAGATTACAAGCTGTTAAAAAAAAAGGAAACTGGCAAATCCCCCTAATTAGGAAACTGCGTAAGCTGGAAGAGAAATACCCATGGAAAAGGTCTGAAAGGCTTCCAGAATCTTGGGCTGGGCTAAGGGGATGATTTCCCTGTATGAAATCAGTCAGTATATAAACATTTCATCTAGTACATTTTCGTATCCTGTACAGTTGTTGTTTTTGCAAATTAACTGGAACTTTTATATTTTTGACAAATGGCTTCAAACCTCATGAAAACATTTCATTTGTATGTTTTAAAAATAAATTAAAAAGCTATTTCCAAATGTTTTAAGTGTAAAAATGTGAGCATTTTTAATAGGTGACACAATATTCTTTTCAGCAAAAAAAGTATTATAAGTAATAATGAAAACATTTCCAAAATTCATTTTCAGAGTCTTCTTGCCATAGAATAAGTTTCTTTCAATAAGTTTTTTTCTCACTCACTAATTCACTCAAAATTTAGAAATAAAGTAAGTGGAGATAAATTAGAGGTATCTATAGTTTCCATCCGGAGAAGGCAATGGCACCCCACTCCAGTACTTTTGCCTAGAAAATCCCATGGACGGAGGAGCCTGGTAGGCTACAGTCCATGGGGTCGCTAAAGTAGGACACGACTGAGAGACTTCACTTTCACTTTTCACTTTCATGCACTGGAGAAGGAAATGGCAACCCATTCCAGTGTTCTTGCCTGGAGAATCCCTGGGACGGGAAGCCTGGTGGGCTGCCGTCTATGGGGTCGCACAGAGTCGGACACGACTGAAGCGACTTAGCAGCAGCAGCAGCATAGTTTTCATCAATTATATGATAAACTTCTTATGACAAGGAAAATATGAAATTTTGCAGAGAATATGTTTTTGTCTTTCACTACTGAGAATCACGAAGGGGACTTTTGAATACTTAACGTGTTTAGTGAATTTTTTGTAAAATACTTGGTTGAGTATCAGTTGAATCTAAACGGATGAAGAAAATGGGATTTGTCTTCATGCTCTGGATATTATTAGCAGTTAAAAGTATATTGCATACCTTATAATAGGTTCATAGTATCTACTATTTCAAGGCACAATAGGTCCGTATTTAATGATAGTGGAAGTAATTATTTATTTCAAATAGTCTTTCTGATAATCAAATATTTTTAGATGGCTTAGAACAATTTAGATTGTTTTAAAATTAGTTTTGTTAAAGGCAAAGGACTAAGAGTAGAGGTAGCTCTTTTCTTCTCGCTGTTTGCCTATGTTTGAATTATTACTATTATTTTCATACTACAAATTCTTTAATTCTCTTATTTTGGGAGTATTAGTTTAGGTAGCACAAACAAAAGGCACATCCCAAAAAATCCACTTAACCAGATATTGTCTAAGTGTAATGAACTCAACAGTGAAGGTACCACAATTTAAACTCTGTGCTTCATGGGATACCCTCTCTTGTCTCTTCTTTCAAGATAGCTCTTGAAACTAAAAAGACAAGTGAAAAATCTAACCAAGGCACCAACTGAGTATAACACTCTCAGTTTATAAAAGAAGACTACTAGTTTAACATCTTTCTCTCATTAAAGCTAAAACAGAAGTAAGGGCTTCCCAAGTAGTACAGTGTTAAAGTGGTGCCTACCAATGCAGAAGCACAAGAGACATAGGTTCAACCCCTGGGTGGGGAAGATCCCCTGGAGAAGGAAATGGCAAAACACTCCAGTATTCTTGCCTGGGAAATCCCATGGACAGAGGAACCTGGTGGCTACAGTCCAGGGGGTCACAAGAGCTGGACGTGACTAAGCAACTAAACATCAACCACAACAAAACAAAATTAAAATGCAAAATGAGTCCTGATATGTCATTCCAATAACACCCAAAAATACTCTTGCCCATTGCATTCTGGGGAGCACACAGTGGCATAATCTGAAACTTACCTCTGATTTGGTCACATGGTCAGATAGTACTACAGACGGTTCCGACTTAGGATGGTTTGACTTACAATTTTTTGACTTCACAATGGTGTGAAAACAATGTGCATTCCATAAAAATTATACTTCAAATTTTGATCTTTTCCCAGGCTAGTGATATGTGGTGCAATACTCTTTCTTGTGATACTGGGCAGAAACAGCAATTCATAGCTCCTAGTCAGCAATTTGCATCCATATAGCCATTCTGGTTTTCACTTTCAGTACACTATTCAATAAACTAGATGAGATATTCAACATGCTATTATAAAATAGAGCTTCCCTGGTAGCTCGATGGTAAAGAATCTGCCAACCAATGTGGGAGACATGGGTTCAATCCCAGGGATGGGAAGATCCCCTGGAGGAGGAAATGACAATCCACTCTAGTATGTTTGCCTGGGACAGCCCATGGATAGAGGAAACTTGACAGAGTACAGTCCATGGGTATCCAAAAGAATTGGACACCACTTAGCAACTGATGGATAACAACAACAACTTTATAAAATAGGCTTTGGGTTACATGATTACACCCAACTATAGGGTAGTATAAGTGTTCTGAGCTCCTGGGATTTCCCAGAAAAAGTACTAGGTTGGGTTGTAATTTCTTCCTCCAGGGGAATTTCCCAACCCAGGGATTGAACCATGTCTCCTACACTGGAAGGCAGATTCTTTACCACTGAGCTACCAGGGAAGCCCTATTTATAACAGCATGCTGGATATCTGATTAGTCTCTGGTGGAGGCCTGGGTCAACAGTGGCCTGCCTCGGTGGTTAGGGACACTTCATACGACAGTCCTGGGAGCCATGGTGTGAAGCTGGCATTAGTCTTTTTGCAGGAGATCAAAAAGACCAAACTACAGGGAGGGAACACAGCCCCACACATAAACAGGAAATTGGATTAAACATTGACTGGGCATGGCCAAAACTTGGTCCACTGGAGAAGGGAATAGCAAACCACTTCAGAATTTTTGCCTGGAGAACCCCATTAAAACTGTGAAAAGGTAAAAGATATGACACTGAACATGAACTCCCCAGGTCGCTAGGGACCCAATATGCTACTGGAGAAGAGTGGAGACATTACTCCAGAAAGAATGATGGGATGGAGCCAAAGCAAAAACAACGCCCAGGTATGGATGTGACTGGTGATGGAAGCAAAGTTTGATGATGTAAAGAACAATATTGCATAGGAACCTGGAATGTTAGGTCCATGAATCAAAGTAATTGCAAGTGGTCAAAGAGGAGATGGCAAGAGTGAACACTGACATTTTAGGAATGAATGCACCAGAAAGGGAAAATTTAATTCAGATGATCATTATATCTACTACTATGGGCAAGAATCCCTAAGAAGAAATGAAGGAGCCCTCATAATCAACAAAACA
Organism: Bos grunniens; assembly: GCF_055505025.1. Classification (NCBI taxonomy): domain Eukaryota; kingdom Metazoa; phylum Chordata; class Mammalia; order Artiodactyla; family Bovidae; genus Bos; species Bos grunniens. The sequence goes on along the minus strand of NC_141168.1, from coordinate 65,927,540 downwards.
GTCTGAAATGCAGTACTTAGGTGCAATCTCAAAAATGACAGAATGATCTCTGTTCATTTCCAAGGCAAACCATTCAATATCACAGTAACCCAAGTCTATGCCCCAACCACTAATACTGTAGAAGCTAAAGTAGAACAGGGCTATGAAGGCCTACAAGACCTTCTAGGACTAACACCCAAAAAAGATGTCCTTTTCACCATAAGGGACTGGAATGCAAAAGTAGGAAGTTAAGAGATACCTGGAGTAACAGACAAGTTTGGCCTTGGGCAAAAGCTAACAGAGTTTTGCCAAGAGAAGGCACTGGTCATAACAAAGACCCTATTCCAACAACACTAAAGACGACTCTACACATGAGCAATCCAGATGGTCAATACTGAAGTCAGATTGATTACATTCTTTGCAGCCAGAGATGGAGAAGCTCTATATAGTCAGCAAAAACAAGACCAGGAGCTGACTGTGGCTCAGATCATGAACTCCTGATTGCAAAATTCAGATTAAATTGAAGAACCTAGGGAATACCACTAGACCATTCAGGTATGATTGAAATCAAATCCCTTATGATTATACAGTGAAAGTGACAAATAGATGCAAGGGATTATATCTGGTAGACACATTGCATGAAGAACTAGGGACAGAGGTTCGTGACACTGTATAGGAGGCAGGGATCAAGACCATCCCCAAGAAAAGGAAATGCAAAAAGGCAAAATGTTCTCTGAGGAGGCCTTGAAAATGGCTGAAAAAAGAACAGAAGCTGAAGGCAAAGAAGAAAAGGAAAGATATACGCATCTGAGTGCAGAGTTTCAAAGAGTGGCAAGGTTTTCTACATATAGGTCTTTAGTTTCTTTAGGTAGATATATTGCTAAGTATTTTATTCTTTTCATTGCAATGGTGAATGGAATTGTTTCCTTAATTTATCTTTCTATTTTCTCATTATTAGTGTATAGGAATGCAAGGGATTTCTGTGTGTTGATTTTATATCCTGCAACTTTACTGTGTTCATTGATTAGTTCTAGTAATTTTCTAAAACACTGGTGAAAGAAATCAAAGAGGACACTAATAGATGGAGAAATATACCATGTTCGTGGATGGGAAAAATCAATATAATGAAAATGAGTATACTACCCAAAGCAATTTATAGATTCAATGCAATCCCTATCAAGCTACCAATGGTATTCTTCACAGAGATAGAACAAATAATTTCACAATTTGCATGGAAATACAAAAAACCTCGAATAGCCAAAGCAATCTTGAGAAAGAAGGATGGAACTGGAGGAATCAACCTGCCTGACTTCAGGCTCTACTACAAAGCCACAGTTATCAAGACAGTATGGTACTGGCACAAAGACAGAAATATAGATCAATGGAACAAAATAGAAAGCCCAGAGATAAATCCACGCACCTATGGACACCTTATCTTTGACAGAGGAGGCAAGAATATACAATGGAGAAAAGACAATCTCTTTAACAAGTGGTGCTGGGAAAACTGGCCAACCACTTGTAAAAGAATGAAACTAGAACACTTTCTAACACCATACACACAAATAAACTCAAAATGGATTTAGGATCTAAACGTAAGACCAGAAACTATAAAACTCCTAGAGGAGAACTTAGGCGAAACACTCTCCGACATACATCACAGCAGGATCCTCTATGACCCACCTCCCAGAATACTGGAAATAAAAGCAAAAATAAACAAATGGGACCTAATTAAACTTAAAAGCTTCTGCACAACAAAGGAAACTATAAGCAAGGTAAAAAGACAGCCTTCAGAATGGGAGAAAATAATAGCAAATGAAGCAACTGACAAACAACTAATCTCAAAAATATACAAGCAACTCCTACAGCTCAATTCCAGAAAAATAAATGACCCAATCAAAAAATGGGCCGAAGAACTAAATAGACATTTCTCCAAAGAAGACATACAGATGGCTAACAAACACATGAAAAGATGCTCAACATCACTCATTATCAGAGAAATGCAAATCAAAACCACTATGAGGTACCATTTCACGCCAGTCAGAATGGCTGTGATCCAAAAGTCTACAAGCAATAAATGCTGGAGAGGGTGTGGAGAAAAGGGAACCTTCTTACACTGTTGGTGGGAATGCAAACTAGTACAGCCACTATGGAGAACAGTGTGGAGATTCCTTAAAAAACTGGAAATAGAACTGCCTTATGATCCAGCAATCCCACTGCTGGGCATACACATTGAGGAAACCAGAATTGAAAGAGACATGTGTACCCCAATGTTCATCGCAGCACTGTTTATAATAGGCAGGACATGGAAGCAACCTAGATGTCCATCAGCAGATGAATGGATAAGAAAGCAGTGGGACATATACACAATGGAGTATTACTCAGCCATTAAAAAGAATACATTTGAATCAGTTCTAATGAGGTGGATGAAACTGGAGCCTATTATACAGAGTGAAGTAAGCCAGAAAGAAAAACACCAATACAGTATACTAATGCATATATATGGAATTTAGAAAGATGGCAACAATAACCCTGTATACGAGACAGCAAAAGAGACACTGATGTATAGAACAGTCTTTTGGACTCTGTGGGAGAGGGAGAGAGAGAGGGTGGGATGATTTGGGAGAATGTCATTGAAACATGTATAATATCATATATGAAACAAGTCGCCAGTCCAGGTTCGATGCATGATACTGGATGCTTGGGGCTGGTGCACTGGGACGACCCAGAGGGATGGTACAGGGAGGGAGGAGGGAGGAGGGTTCAGGATAGGGAACACGTGTATACCTGTGGCAGATCCATGTTGATATATGGAAAACCAATACAATATTGTAAAGTTAAAAAATAAAAAAAAAAGAGGAAGGGGATATATGTATACTTATAGCTGATTCATGTTGTACGACAGAAACCAACACAACATTGTAAAACAATTATCCTCCAATAAATAAAAATAAATTTTAAAAGATAAAAAATGTAAACAAACAAACAAAAAAAAGAGTGGCAAGGAAACATAAGAAAGCCTTCCTCAGTGATCAATGCAAAGAAATAGAGGCAAACAATAGAGTGGGAAATACTAGAGATCTCTTCAAGAAAATTAGAGATACCAAGGGAACATTTCATGCAAAGATGGGCACAATAAAGGACAGAAATGGTATGGATCTAACAGAAGCAGAAGATATTAAGAAGAGGTGGCAAGAATACACAGAAGAACTGTACAAAAGAGATCTTAATGACCCAGATAACACGATGGTGTGATCATTCACCTAGAGCCAGATATCCTGGAGTGCAAAGTAGAGTGGGCCTTAGGAATCACCACTACGAACAAAACTAGTGGAGGTGATTAAATTATAGTTGATCTATTTCAAATCTTAAAGGAAGATGCTGTGAAAGTGTTGCACTCAATATGCCAGCAAATTTGGAAAACTCAGCAGTGGTCACAGGACTGGAAAAGGTCAGTTTTCATTCCAATCCCAAAGGAAGGCAATGCCAAAGAATGCTCAAACTACAATTGCACTCATCTAACACACTAGCAAAGTAATGCTCAAAATTCTCCAAGCCAGGCTTCAACAGTACATGAATCGAGAACTTCCAGCTGTTAAAGCTGGATTTAGAAAAGGCAAAGGAACCAGAGATGAAATTTCCAACATCCACTGGATCATCAAAAAAGCAAGAGAGTTCCAGAAAAACATATACTTTTGCTTTGTTAACTACACTAAAGCCTTTGATTGTGTGGATCACAACAAACTGTGGAGAATTCTTCAAGAGATGGGAATACCAGACCATCTTACCTGCCTCCTAAGAAATGTGTATGCAAGTCAAGAAGCAACTGTTAGAACTGGACATGGAATACCAAACTGGTTGCAAATTGGGAAAGGAGTACATCAAGGCTGTATATATTGTCACCCTGTTCATTTAACTTATATGCAGAATACAACATGTGAAATGTCAGGCTGGATGAAGCACAAGCTGGAATCAAGATTGCTGGGAGAAATAATAACCTCAGATATGCAGATGATACTATCCTTATGGCAGAAAGTAAAGAGGAACTAAAGAACCTCTTGATGAAAATGAAAGACGAGAGTGAAAAAGTTGGCTTAAAACTTAACATTCAAAAAACTAAGATCATGGCATCCAGTCTCATCACTTCATGGCAAATAGATGGGGAAACAAGGGAAACTGAGATACTTTATTTTCTCAGTCTCCAAAATCACTGCAGATAGTGACTGCAGCCATGAAATTACAAGATGCTTGCTTCTTGGAAAAAAAAAAAAAACTTTGACAAACCTAGACAGCACATTAAAAAGCAGAGACATTACTTTGCTGACAAAGGTCCATATCGTTAAAGCAATGGTTTTATCAGTGGTTATATATGACTGTGAGACCTAGACTGTAAATAAAGCTGAGTGCCGAAGAATTGATGCTTTTGAACTGTGGTGTTGGAAAAGGCTCTTGAGAGTCTCTTGGACTGCAAGGAGATCAAACCAGTCCATCCTAAAGGAAATCAGTCCTGAATATTCATTGCAAGGAAAGATGTTGATGCTGAAGCTCCAATACTTTGGCCACCTGATGCAAAGAACTGACTCATTGCAGAAGACCTTGATGCTGGGAAAGACTGAAGGCAGGAGAAGAAGGGGACAACAGAGGATGGGATGGTTGGATGGCATCACTGACTGGATAGACATGAGTTAGAGTAAGCTCCTGGAGTTGGTGATGGACAGGGAAGTCTGTAGTCTGCGGTCCATAGCATCACAAAGAGTCGGACATGACAGAGCGACTGAACTGAACTCCTTTAAGGTAGGTTAGGCTAAATATGATATTTGGTGGCTTAAGTGTATTAAATACATTTCTAACTTAAAATATTTTCAACTTATCATGGGATTATCTGGACATAATCATTGTAAGTTGAAGATCTGTCTAGTGGAATAATTTGATCTTTCCAAGAATTAAATTTGTTGTTAGGAGGCTTTTCTTATATGTGCTTACGCTAAGTCGCTCAGTCGTGTCCAACTCTGTGCGACCCTGTGGACTGTAGCCTGCCAGGCTCCTCTGTCCATGGGATTCTTCAAGTAAGAATACTGGAGTAGGTTGCCATGCCCTCTTCCAGGGGATCATCCCTACCCAGGGATCAAACCTGTGTCTCTTATGATACTTGCATTGGCAGGCAGGTTCTTTACTGCTAGTGCCACCTGGAAAGTCTCTTTTCTGACATACCGTAAGAATAAATGAAGAAATATATAAGCAAAATCCCAATGGGACATATTATTGCATGGAAGGCAGTGGTATTACTGAAAGTGTTTATTTCACCACGCATCAGTACCCTAGTAAGACTGGTTTGCTGTGATGTTACAGACACTGTGTGAGTCATGTAAATTACCATATTTCACTTTTGCCATCTGTGGTTACAGTGAGCTCAATTTGTGGCCCTTCTTTTGAAAGTACATTAGACTTGATATTGTCCATGTATATATTAACTTTGTTCCTTGTTTAACTTTAAATTTCCCAGTGATGTTTTTTCCTTTTGCTATTTCTTAATTTCATAATTTTTTCTGCACTAAATGTTACAAATCAACTCAAGTTTTTTTAAAAGGCTAGGAAATGTTATTATAAGAGAAATAACAAACATTATTTAAATAAATAAAATTATCCCTAATTCTGTAAAAATGAATTCATAAGTAAAATCTAGAAATCTAAGACAGGTATTCAAGAAAGACTTGCAACTCCCAGGTCCTTGTGCTGAATTTCAACAGCAAGCAATATATTTTTTAAGTGTTTATTAAAGAAAAAGAAAGCACAAAGCTTCAGGAAAGTAAAAGCATTAGGGACTAGAAGAGAGACAAATCAGAATGCTGCTTGGTTGTTTGGGATCTTTGCTTCAAGCATAAAACTTTTTGTTTTCCTAGAAATGCTAAATAAATAAATAAAGGCTGTCTGATTTGAAATATAAAACCTCAAATAGAAGGGAACTGAACCTCAACCCTGAGGTCAGGCTGCAAACTCTTTGAATTTCTTCCATGTTTACAGTGATTCCACCATAACAAAATAATAGAAATCTTGTAGCCTGCCTCTAAAATATATAATTGTTGAAACACTGTAAATAGCATTCGCTATTTTTATTAATGATTACAATTAACCAACTATTCCAAACCCACACACCAAAATTTGTGTGATTTTCATGAAATCTGACATAGAGCACTGGTTTAGTAAACTGACGTTTTGGGCGGTGGGGAGGGGGGCGGTTGGGGAATGATTGCCTTTTCTCTCTAGCAAAGATTTCAGTGGCTCAACATACTGGAGTATATAAGTTCAAAACAATCAAGCAGCTGTAGGTAAAAATGGATTTCGATGAAGCCTGTGTTACTGCAGCTTAACACTAAAATAGGTAAGAATTTCAATATAGGTTGATTCAAGCAGAAATCAATATTGGGAAAGACTGTAAGAGTGATGGTGTTCTCTACAAAAAGCCAAGAAATTATCAAAATAACAAAGAGAATGATTAAGCTAAATAAGCAGACATAATAATGATAATTTTTACTATCTTATCTAACAAAATGGAAAAGAGATAATTAAATGGCAAACTTGCAAAAGCTGAAAGCTTAAATGGCAACATTAATGTTTTCAAATATCCTGGACAGCTGAAAATTCTTGTTTTTTAATCTGTTAAACAAAGAAATTCTAAGAGCAAGCTGTTCTTGCTGAAGCACATTAAAATACAGATGATGATATCAAGTAAATATTTAGAAGAACATAAAACAGCCTAGCCATTGTATAGAAAGGTGCCAAATGTGAGTGGACATATAAAAAGTGATGAAGAGTTTCAAGTTTCACATGAATTGTTCCATCTTCAAGGGAGTGGCTGAGAGCAACCAATGACTATATTTGGAGGAAGAAAACCATCAAGTCAGTTCACAAAGGCACCCCAAAGTCACCACAACATGTTCCTGTGAGTCAAACAAATGATCTGAGGTTTCATTTGGCATACAAAGGAAAAAGCTACAATAAGAATATTTCCATAATAACATTTTTAAACTGAAAATAGAATCTATCAGGATTTTCAGTAATGGATAAAAATGTAAACTGGAGTGCTTTAAAATGTGCTTCAAAGTCACAGATAGAAGGCAAAAAATTTTATGAGTTGGATTTTTTTCCCTCCAAGTTGATTCTTTTAGACAAATGTCATGGCTCACTTCCTTCAACTCAGGGATTAGAAAACAGACATTGTGTTCTAGTAACAAGAGCCCGTGTGATCCGTTAAGAAAACAAGTGCAGTACAGCTCCACCGTCAACTACGTGACTTTGGCCCAGTAGTTATCCTCTCAGAGCCTCTTATAAGTAAAATGGTAAAAAGTAATGCAGTAACTTTTGTAAAGATTTTTGGGAGACTGCCTGGCAGATATGAAGCCTTTACTAAAAATCAAAAGGGAAAAGAGGGAAGAACAAGCAAGCAAACAAACAAACGAAAAAGCAATTCTGTGGTAAAATAGCAGAGTAATATGAACATTATGACAAAATACAGAAAAGACGTTTAAAAGTGCTAGACAAGAGTATTACTTACTCAAATAGAAACAGAAGTTGGAAGGCAAAAATAAGATGAATCAGTGATTTTTTTTTACAACACGATATTTCTTTAAAAAAGAAAAATGAAAGAAAAACCACAAAAGACCCAGAACAATTTATAAGCAAGAGGCAAAATGCTATCAAACTTCAAAGGAATTTAACTTTCCAATTTATCTTGTTTTTATTTTTATAAAAACAAAAAACTCCCACCCTAATAACTCAGTAAGAAAAGTTCTATTTAATAAACAAACTATAGACTAATACCCTAAACAAATACTAGCAAACCAAAACCAGCAGGCTATAAGAATAATAGAGAATCTATTACGATCAAGTAGGGTTTAATCACAACACGCAGGAAAACTATAATTTAAATTCAGTAGTAAATCTGAAGGAGAACCTCTTCTAAATTGCAAAAAATAGTATGTGACAGGGGTCACACCTATGTGAGTTTTTACATCTCAAAATCTATTAACGTAACTTTTTAAATCTTAACACCTATCTTCCAAAAACACTGTAAATATCTCTTAAAAATAAGGAACAAAATAAAGATGTCCACTATGAGTGCTTCCTCCAACTCTGTAAACTCTCCTTGAAGTTACTGTCAGCTGAGAAATTAGGAAAAAAATAATAAGAGGTAGAGTATTTTAAAAGGAAACAATAAAACACATGATATAATTGATGACATAGGTGATGTATTTTGTAAAATAAGTAAAAAAACATAAGCCATAAAGATCCAAAAAATATATTTGGCAATTTGTTCATGTTTTTATAAAGAAAATTGTAAAACTCTATAGAAAGAAGCTGCTGCTGTTGCTGCTGCTAAGTCGCTTCAGTCATGTCCGACTCTGTGCGACCCCATAGACGACAGCCCACCAGGCTCCACCATCCCTGGGATTCTCCAGGCAAGAACACTGGAGTGGGTTGCCATTTCCTTCTCCAATGCGTGAAAGTGAAAAGTGAAAGTGAAGTCTCTCAGTCATGTCCGACTCTTAGCGACCTCATGGACTGCAGCCTACCAGGTTCCTCCGTCCATGGGATTTTCCAGGCAAGAGTACTGGAGTGGGGTGCCATTGCCTTCTCCAAGAAAGAAGCTAAGAATGTATAAATAGAGATGAATAAAACGTTAATCAATAGGAAGACTCAAATAGTATTGCTCAAAGTTCTCCCATACTGATTCATGTAATCAGTATGAAAATTCTGAAAGGCTTTTATGCAAACCAAAAAGCTGACTGTAAAATTCATATGGAAAAGCCAAAGCAACCTAGGAATAACTAAGATATTTCTAAGAAAGCAGAAGTCTTAGGGAATCTGCAGTAATTACCAAGGTGAAGTTCAGAGATGGACAAATTCACTAAATAAATAGAATAAAGTCCCCAAATAGGGTTATACATCTTATATACAATATAGGACAGAGAAGACATGGACTTGCCAAAAACAGTACTAGAATTACTGGTTATACATAAAGAATAAAATGAAATTGATTTCCATTTAACACACACAACATAGCCCAGTGGAAGAAAGACTTAAATGAAAAAGACAAAAACTATAAATTTCTAGAAGGAAGGATGAAAAGAAAAATAACTTTATGACTGCAAAATTGTAAATGTTTGCTTAAATAAGAAACAAACAAAAAATATCCTAACCAGAAAGAAATATGGATAAATTAAAGATTTTCACTTCATCAAAAGTCACTTAAAGAAAGTAAAAAGATATACCAGAAATTGGGATAATATATTCACCATGTGCAATCACAAATTAGGAAACTGTTTTTGCCATCTATCTGAATTTGTAAATACTGATATTTTAGATAAAGAATTCCTTCAAATCAATATGCAACAGATGCATAATGCAATAGAAAAATGGGAGAAAAAAGACAAAACATAAATGCCCAGTGACCAATAAACAAAGGCTGATCAACCTGATTAATAATACAGGAAATGTAAATTAAGAACATCATGATTTATCTTTTTTTCACCCATTGAAAAGGGAAAGTGACAGTCACTCAGTTCGGTTCAGTTCAGTCACGTCTGACTCTTTGCGACCCCATGGACAGGTCTCCCTGTCCATCACCAACTCCCAGTTGTGTCCAGTTCTCCAGGCGAGAATACTGGAGTGGGTAGCCTTTCCCTTCTCCAGGGGATCTTCCCAAGTCAGGGATTGAACCCAGGTCTCCTGCATTGCAGACGGATTCTTTACCAGCTGGGCCACGAGGGAAGCCCAAGAATACTGCAGTGGGTAGCCTATCCCTTCTCCAGCGGATCTTCCTGACCCAGGAACCAAACTGGGGCCTCCTGCATTGCAGGCAGATTCTTTACCAACTCAGCTATCAGGGAAGCCTTTTTTTCACCATTCAGTTCAGTTCAGTCACTCAGTCATGTCCAACTCTTTGTGAACCCATGAACTGCAGCATGCCAGGCCTCCGGGAGTGGAGTTTACAAACTCTCAGAGTTTACCCAAACTCATGTCCATCGAGTCAGTGATGCCATCCAGCCATCTCATCCTCTGCCATCCCCTTCTCCTCCTGCCCCTAATCCCTCCCAGCATCAGAGTCTTTTCCAATAAGTCAACTCTTCGCATGAGGTGGCCAAAGTATTGGAGTTTCAGCTTTAGCATCAGTCCTTCCAATGAACACCCAGGACTGATCTCCTTTAGAATGGACTGGTTGGATATCCTTGCAGTCCAAGGGACTCTCAAGAGCCTTCTCCAACACCACAGTTCAAAAGCATCAATTCTGATGGACAGGGAGGCCTGGCGTGCTGAGATTCATGGGGTCACAAAGAGTTGGACACAACTAAACGACTGAACTGAACTGAACTGAACTGAATCTTTCTTTAAATGTATTTTTGTCTTCTATTTCATTGATTAATATTCTTATGTTTATTGTCTTGAGTTGACTCTTTTTCTGGCTTCTTAAATTAGAAACAATAATTTTCAGCCTTTCTTCTCTTCTAATATAAGTATATAAGACTACAAGCATTTTATTCAAGCCCTGCTCTTGCTGCATGCTATGTTTCTATATATAATGCTTTCTTACCATTTTCTCTGAGTATTTTCATTGAAATTTGTTACTATAAACCTGAAATGTAAAAAAAAAAAAAAAACAAAAAACAAAAAAAACACAAAAGCATCAATTCTTCGCCACTCAGCTTTCTTTATAGTTCAACTCTCACATCCATACATGACTACTGGAAAAACCATAGCCTTGACTAGACGGATCTTTGTTAACAATGTAATGTCTCTGCTTTTTAATATGCTGTCTATTTTGGCCATAACTTTTCTTCCAAGGAGTAAGCGTATTTTAATTTCATGGCTGCAGTCACCATCTGCAGTGATTTTGGAGCCCAAGAAAATAAAGTCTGCCACCATTTCCACTGTTTCTCCATCTATTTGCCATGAAGTGATGGGACCAGATGCCATGATCTTCGTTTTCTGAATGTTGAGCTTTAAGCCAACTTTTTCACTCTCCTCTTTTGCTTTCATCAAGAGGCTCTTTAGTTCTTCTTCACTTTCTGCCATAAGGGAGGTGTCATCTACATATCTGAGGTTATTGATATTTCTCCCAGCAATCTTGATTCCAGTTTGTGCTTCCTCCAGCCCAGCATTTCTCATGATGTACTCTGCATATAAGTTAAATAAGCAGGGTGACAATATACAGCCTTGATGTACTCCTTTTCCTATTTGGGACCAGTCTATCGTTCCATGTCCAGTTCTAACTGTTGCTTCCTGACCTACATACAGGTTTCTCAAGAGGCAGGTCAGATCAAAAAAAGGGAGGAGTTATCTGACAAATGTTGATGAGCACAGACAGCATGTAGAACATTTATATGTGCTGGCAGAAGTGTGAACTGATGCATACATCTAGGAAAATAATTTGATATTGTCTTTTAAAATTGAACATGCAAACATGGTAACAGAGCTATTTCATTCCTAAGAAAAGACCCTAGGAAAATCCTGCATATGTGCACCAACAAATGTATATGAAATGTACCAAAATTTTACTATTGTTTACATAGCAAAATAAAAAATGTCTACAGACAATAAAATATGAGAAAATTACAAAATGGAATGTTATATAGTAAAAATGAATCAATGCATTTTATTGGTAATGTTCTAATTCTTTTATTGTGTGTAGATTCACAATGTTTGTCTTATTATATGTCAGAACATATGAAAATATTACATACATTCTTTAGTATGCATCAACTATTACATAACAAAAAGCGGGGAAAGAAAGAAAGAAATTCAATAATCATAATTAATGCAACTCCCTGGACTACAACAGTTACCCAAATGACCAGAAAACTTTTTCCAAATTTTTCACTGAAATTTTCTTGAATATAGTTTAAAAAAAAAAGAACCTGACAGACCGATTTATTTTCCTGAGTGTTTAATGCAGATATATAAAGTCACAGAAGATAAGAAAGCTGTACTGATGTGAGAACAGTTAGAAAGATCAAGATAGAAATACAAATCTGGATATGCTAAAGGGTATCAAGAGATAAACTACTAGATACAAAACAAGTTATAGGATGTAATATATAGCACAGAGAATGCAGCCAATATTTGATAACTTTGTATATATAGTATTATAGATAAAAATACCACATTACTATGCTGTACAACTAAAACTAATACAATTATACCCCAATAACAACTGTAATATATTAATTAGTTAAAATACTACCTTTTGTTCTGAAGTAACTAATGGAAACCCCACTTAACAGGGAATATATCTTACTATAATATTTTGTTTCTCTACTTTTCTTTCCATAGAGCCTTATAGTGTAGTTACTCTACTATATCATACATAAACTGCAAGAGGTGAAGAGGCCTGTTTCTATCTCTAAAATGGTACATAATACCTGGCACACAGCAAATGCCTAATAAATACATATATAAATATAAATCGAAACAAATTAGTTAAATGAATAAACTGATTAGCTAACAAAGTAACAGAAACAATGTCAAGGGTTACTCCTAAACCACCATTTTATTCCTGAATATAAATACTCTTGGGAGACCCACTGGAAGTAGCCCACTCCTGTCCTGAAAAATAAGGACTGGTCAGTTTCACATGAATAAATAGGCACATATACTTCTACCATAAACTCTTTCTCTCTTCTCAGAAGTCAGTAATATATCCTTGACGTGAGTGGAACTGAAACACAGCTTAGGTGAAGAGCATAAGGAAGAAACCCAGCAACTCTTGAGAACAGTTATTTATCCTGAGTCATGTGCAGAGTTCTATCAGTGCAGCCTAAGATCAGTAGCCACACAGTATCACTAATTTATCAGATATTTCAAGTCATTCAGTTCAAAAAGTTCCCATGAACATGATGTGCAAATTTAATTAGGAGAAAGGAAGTAAGCAACAAAAGCATATAAAATTCTACTTCTAAAGAAGGATGATTTACCTCGAATAGCCAAAGCTATCTTGAGAAAGAAGAATGGAACTGGAGGAATCAACCTACCTGACTTCAGGCTCTACTACAAAGCCACAGTTATCAAGACAGTATGGTACTGGCACAAAGACAGAAATATAGATCAATGGAACAAAATAGAAAGCCCAGAGATAAATCCACACACATATGGACACCTTGTCTTTGACAAAGGAGGCAAGAATATACAATGGATTAAAGATAATCTCTTTAACAAGTGGTGCTGGGAAATCTGGTCAACCACTTGTGAAAGAATGAAACTAGAACACTTTCTAACACCACACACACAAATAAACTCAAAATGGATTAAAGATCTAAATGTAAGACCAGAAACTATAAAACTCCTAGAGGAGAACATAGGCAAAACACTCTCCGACATACATCATAGCAGGATCCTCTATGACCCACCTCCCAGAATATTGGAAATAAAAGCAAAAATAAACAAATGGGACCTAATTAAACTTAAAAGCTTCTGCACAACAAAGGAAACTATTAGCAAGGTGAAAAGACAGCCTTCAGAATGGGAGAAAATAATAGCAAATGAAGCAACTGACAAACAACTAATCTCAAAAATACACAAGCAACTCCTACAGCTCAACTCCAGAAAAATAAATGACGCAATCAAAAAATGGGCCGAAGAACTAAATAGACATTTCTCCAAAGAAGACATACAGATAGCTAACAAACACATGAAAAGATGCTCAACATCACTCATTATCAGAGAAATGCAAATCAAAACCACTATGAGGTACCATTTCATGCCAGTCAGAATGGCTGTGATCCAAAAGTCTACAAGCAATAAATGCTGGAGAGGGTGTGGAGAAAAGGGAACCCTCTTACACTGTTGGTGGGAATGCAAACTAGTACAGCCACTATGGAGAACAGTGTGGAGATTCCTTAAAAAACTGGAAATAGAACTGCCTTATGATCCAGCAATCCCACTGCTGGGCATACACACTGAGGAAACCAGACGGGAAAGAGACACATGTACCCCAATTTTCATCGCAGCACTGTTTATAATAGGCAGGACATGGAAGCAACCTAGATGTCCATCAGCAGATGAATGGATAAGAAAGCAGTGGGACATATACACAATGGAGTATTACTCAGCCATTAAAAAGAATACATTTGAATCAGTTCTAATGAGGTGGATGAAACTGGAGCCTATTATACAGAGTGAAGTAAGCCAGAAAGAAAAACACCAATACAGTATACTAATGCATATATATGGAATTTAGAAAGATGGTAACAATAACCCTGTGTACGAGACAGCAAAAGAGACACTGATGTATAGAACAGTCTTATGGGCTCTGTGGGAGAGGGAGAGGGTGGGAAGATTTGGGAGAATGGCATTGAAACATGTATAATATCATGTATGAAACGAGTTGCCAGTCCAAGTTCAATGCATGATACTGGATGCTTGGGGCTGGTGCACTGGGACAACCCAGAGGGATGGTATGGGGAGGGAGGAGGGAGGAGGGTTCAGGATGGGGAACAAATGTATACCTGTGGCGGATTCATTTCGATATTTGGCAAAACTAATATAATATTGTAAAGTTTAAAAATAAAATAAAATTAAAAAAAAAAAACAGAAAACTAAAAAAAATAAAGAAAGAAAGAAGGATGATTTACTGCAGTGCACAGCCTTAAGGAGACGAGAGGGGCCATAGATACTATATGCAGGAGTTAGAATAAATGCTACCCAATGGCTGGGAAAACAAAGGATATAACAGAAAATAGAGAGGATACACTTGAAATATACATTACTTGCCAGTTTAGTCTAGGACTGATCCTTATACCTTCTTTTCCCTTGGCCTTTTTGGCCCTAAGAATAGTAAATCCAAATATTTCTTAGAAAAATATTGAAATTACTTATTTATTTCTGGGCCATAAATTTTAGGACATTTTGAAATACATGGGGAAAAAAATGTCTTGGCAGTACCCATTTCCCCCCACAATTTCCTGGAAATTGTGTCATGAAACATAAAACCACAAAGTGAACTATTTTTACCCATGTGAAGGGGTATTATAATTATAATTCAGTATTTAATACTGATTAAAGGACTTAGTATCAAAACTATGAAAAATAGTAACAGAAAAACCAAGTCTGTAAACTAAAATCATAAAGTTATAAAATGAAGTCATTTAAATCACAAAATTAAACTTCAGTACCAACAGACTGGTGACAGATATTTAAAATACTGATTGCAAGATATACTACAATATGTATAACAATCAGCTGACACTAAATTTGCTGGATCATATACCTATCATATAATTAATATAGTTCATGCTACTACTACTGCTCCTACACTTAATAAGAATGATGATAACAACTACACAACACAACTTAATTTTGACTAAATTAATTTAGAAGAACTTGAGTTTTCTCCTAATCAAAAGAAGTTTGAGTGCATACCTTAGTCCATTAACCACAGGACTACCTCAAGCGAATATTGAATAATTTGTGTTGCTGATGACAGTGGTGGTGTTTTTGACTAAAATTTTCATGAAAAGTAAAGTCTGAATTCCCATTTTTTTCCCTTTCCTTTTTCTGCTAAGCAGAAATAGCTTGAATTATGTCAAAAAAAGGTTACCACCAAAGGATGAAACTATTAATACTTGAAATACTGTCCATTTCAGGTAAACGATCAATTAATGTTCATTTGAAGTAAGAAAATTCCTACTCTGAATAAGAAAGATAGTACATATTAATTAAAAGTAATAATTATCAAAATAATGTCATACTATGAAGTTAAGGAAATAATTAGAATACAAAATGGTATACACACGATGACAGTTATGAATCCATGTAAGTTACAGATAACATATACTGTTAAATAACAATGTAGGCAAAGCAATATTTTTCATATAATTTTCTTCTATGTTGTATTTTTTTAGGAGGAGGAAAAAACAACTACCAGACATTTTAACACTCGTAGCATTATGAAAATTGAAATCTCATGTCAGCTATGGCTATAATGTGATTACCTTGTGCTTGGACAATAAAACTAAATAAATGGGTGAGGAAAAGACAGAAATTATCCATCAAATAGCAATGAATGAAGAGGCAATGTACTAGAGAGGTGAAAAAGTATGATATTCATTAAAATAACTTAAAATTTTAATAAAGATATTTTCACATGCAATGGGTCTCACTAGTAACACCAAATAAACATAAATAGGTTTAAAAAACCTCTGCCACAAATTAAAGTGACTCAAATTCCAAGTAAATATGAAGAAAGTTTTATCTAGTAAAGTATGTGGTTCTAAAGTGCTAACAAAGATATATAACAAACATAGTTGTCATCACTGAAAAGAGAAACTGAAAAGCAGAGAAAAATATATTTTAATATAGTCAAACTAAGTATATTAAAATGTTAACAATCTTCTAAAGAAAAGATAAACACTGTTCTAAAAGGGAAGACCACATGTTATTATATCCTTTTAAAACTGTCCTCTTATCTAACACTATTAAGTAATAAAGTGCTACTTTTTTCATTTTTTATTGTCATTGAAATCAACTTTATGTTCTTCTTACTATTCGGTAATTAATTTTTATCATTAAGATGGATCTTCATGACTGAAGTGACTTAGCAGCAGCAGCATGGCTTAGTGAAGTCAAAGTCACTCAGTCGTGTCCAGCTCTTTGTGATCCCTTGGACTATACAGTCCATGGAATTCTCCAGGCCAGAATACTGGAGTGGGTAGCCTTTCCCTTCTCCAAAGGATCTTCCCAACCAAGGGATCGAACACAGGTCTCCCGCATTGCGGGTGGATTCTTTACCAGCTGAGCCACAAGGGAAGCCCAAGAATACTGGAGTGGGTAGTCTATCCCTTTTCCAGGGGATCTTCTCAACCCAGGAATCGAACTGGGGTCTCCTGCATTGCAGGCAGATTCTCTACCAACTGAGCTATCAGGGAAGCCATGGTTTAAATGACAATGAAGAGAAGTGAACTGAAGTCGCTCAGTTGTGTCCCACCCTTTGCAATCCCATGGACTGTAGACTATTGGGCTCCTCCATCCATGGGATTTTCCAGGCAAGAATACTGGAGTGGATTGTCATTTCCATCTCTAGAAGATCTTCCCGACCCAGGGATTGAACCCAGGTCTCCCACATTGTAGGCAGATGCTTTACCATCTGAGCCATCTTTAAGACTCTAAACATGTTGTTTAAAATTTATATAATCTTTTGTATTTGCAAAACTTTATAAAAATAAAAAATTTACTAGTATATAACCTACTTATAAAATTAATATAATTTATTTTAAAGACTAGCAGCTTTTAAGCTAAAATAAAATGGAACCTCAATTGTTTAGTCTAACCACTGAATATCAATTTGGCACAAAAAGTTCCACTTCATGTGTTACTTGCCCAGGATCAAGAAATAAGGGGAGGTGGGGGGATGGTCGGCCATTAAGCAGCAAATATTATATGAAACATGTGAGTTTAGGACAGAACTTGGGACCAAAATATACCAAGCATGACTTGATATAATAATATGTAATTACATGAACATGTTCTTTATTGCTGTAGTAATATGAATAGTGAAAGAAAGTGAAGTCGCTCAGTCATGTCCGTCTCTTCGCGACACCGTGGACTGTAGCCCACCAGGCTCCTCTGTCCATGGGATTCTCCAGGCAAGAATACTGGAGTGGGCTGCCATTTCCTTCTCCAGGGGATCTTCCTGACACAGGGATCGAACCCAGGTCTCTCACATTGCAGGCAGACGTTTTAACCTCTGAGCCACCAGGGAATAATACTACCTTAATGATTGACATTGCCCAGTATAAGTAACTGAAATAGCACACAACAGATAGCAACAATCCTGTCAGATAAGTGAAGATTATTCTTTCATAGCTAACATATTCAGTGCTTGACACTATTTTAATTTTGCCTAAATTAGGCTATTTTTTATTTGTTTGTATTCTCTCTTCTTTTCCATATTGCCTTTATTGCATATTTCCATTAATGTTTATTATGTGCAGCAATATAGAATGTGGCTTTCTTGAGGAGCCTCCTCTCCTTAAATATTATGCAACTCTGAAGAGTCACTTCCACTGGGTGAAAAACATCATTTTCATATAGCCCAGGGGTATTTCACACAATCAGTTACTATAAGAAAGATCTATATTTAAAATCTGCCTTATAAGTCTTGCTGCTTGGTGAGCAAGGATATAGTGGGGAGAATTCTGGGGGTTAGGCTGAGGGCCATCCCCACTCCTCTAACAACACTTATATCTAACCCATACATTTAAACAGAAAGATGTCACATTGCTTTCAGAGTGCAGTGGGTATTGTAATACAATTACATCAGGCTTTTCCATATGAAGGTAAGATATTAGCACTTTTATAATACATACTTCTAGATGTTCAAGCTGGTTTTAGAAAAGGCAGAGGAACCAGAGATCAAATTGCCAACATCTGCTGGATCATGGAAAAGGAAGAGTTCCAGAAAAACATCTACTTCTGCTTTATTGACTATGCCAAAGCCTTTGACCGTGTGGATCACAATAAACTGTGGACAATTCTGAAAGAGATGGGAATACCAGACCACCTGACGTGCCTCTTGAGAAACCTGTATGCAGGTCAGGAAGCAACAGTTAGAACTGGACATGGAATAACACACTGGTTCCAAATAGGAAAAGGAGTACATCAAGGCTGTATATTATCACCCTGCTTATTTAACTTCTATGCAGAGTACATCATGAGAAATGCTGGGCTGGAAGAAGCACAAGCTGGAATCAAGATTGCCAGGAGAAATATCAATAACCTCAGATATGCAGATGACACCAACCTTATGGCAGAAAGAGAAGAGGAACTAAAAAGCCTCTTAATGAAAGTGAAAGAGGAGAGTGAAAAAGTTGGCTTAAAGCTCAACATTCAGAAAACGAAGATCATGGCATCTGGTCTCATCACTCCATGAGAAATAGATGGAGAAACAGTGTCAGACTTTATATTTGGGGGCTCCAAAATCATTGCAGATGGTGATTGCAGCCATGAAATTAAAAGACGCTTACTTCTTGGAAGAAAAGTTATAACCAACCTAGATAGTATATTCAAAACCAGAGACATTACTTTGCCAATAAAGGTCCATCTAGTCAAGGCTATGGTTTTTCCAGTGGTCATGTATGGATTTGAGAGTTGGACTGTGAAGAAAGCTGAGTGGCAAAGCATTGATGCTTTTGAACTGTGGTATTAGAGAAGACTCTTGAGAGTCCCTTGGACTGCAAGGAGATCCAACCAGTCCATTCTAAAGGAGATCAGTCCTGGGTGATCAGTCACTGGAGGGACTGATATTGAAGCTGAAACTCCAATACTTTGGCCACCTCATGCGAAGAGTTGACTCATTGGAAAAGACTCTGATGCTGGGGAAGATTGAGGGCAAGAGAAGGGGACGACAGAGGAAGAGACGGCTGGATGGCATCACCGACTCGATGGACGTGAGTTTGAGTGAACTCCGGGAGTTGGTGATGGACAGGGAGGCCTGGCGTGATGCAATTCATGGGGTTACAATGAGTTGGACACGACTGAGCAACTGAACTGAAGATTACATATGCGTATTAATTCTTCCTAAGCTTAAAATCATTTCAGCCAACTTTTATGAAACTAACACTTTCTGAAGAATTGGGAATAAAGCACTCACTATCTAATGGAGAAAACAGGTAAAATAATAATTAACTGTAATTTATGTAATAAGGACATGCTTATATGCATGAATGGTCTCAATATCATAGAGATTTTAATAAAACTCACTATCACAGCACCCTGAGCTTCCCAGGTGTTTCAGTGATAAAGAATCTGCTTACCAATGCAGGAGACATGGGTTCACTCCCTGGGTCTGGAAGATCCCCTGGAGAAGGAAATGGCAACCCACTCCAGTATTCTTGCCTGGAGAATCCCATGGAAAGAGGAGCCTGGCAGGCTACAGCCCATGGGGGTCACAAAAGAATGCGACATGACTTAAGGATTAAACAACAACATCATAGCATCCAGGCCTAAACTGAGATGAGGTCTTGCTTGGAAAGGAATGCAGAATCAACATAGGCTAATATGTTTAGACTAATTTTCACATTTTTGTGTCTGTTTAGTTGCTAAGTCATGTCCAATTCTTATGACCATATGAGCGGTAGCCCACCAAACTCTTCTGTCCATGGGATTTTCCAGCAAAGAATACTAGAGTGGATTGACATTACCTTCTCCAGGGGATCTTCCCATCTGAGGGATCAAACCCATGTCGCCTGCATTGGCAGGCAGATTATTTACCGCTGAGACACCAGGGAAGCCAATTTACACATCAGTTCAGTTCAGTTCAGTTCAGTTGCTCAGTCGTGTCAGACTCTTTGCGACCCCATGAATCGCAGCACGCCAGGCCTCCCTGTTCATGACCAACTCCCAGAGTTCACTCAGACTCACATCCATCGAGTTGGTGATGTCATCCAGCCATCTCATCCTCTGTCGTCCCCTTCTCCTCCTGCCCCCAATCCCTCCCAGCATCAGAGTCTTTTCCAATGAGTCAACTCTTCGAATGAGGTGGGCAAAGTACTGGAGTTTCAGCTTTAGCATCATTCCTTCCAAAGAAATCCCAGGGCTGATCTCCTTCAGAATGGACTGGATGGATCTCCTTGCAGTCCAAGGGACTCTCAAGAGTCTTCTCAAACACCACAGTTCAAAAGCACCAATTCTTCAGCGCTCAGCTTTCTTCACAGTCCACTTCTCACATCCATACATGACCATAGGAAAAACCATAGCCTTGACTAGACAGACCTTTGTTGGCAAAGTAATGTCTCTGCTTTTGAATATGCTATCTAAGTTGGTCATAACTTTCCTTGCAAGGAATAAGCGTCTTTTAATTTCATGGCTGTAGTCACCATCTGCAGTGATTTTGGAGCCCCCAAAAATAAAGTCTGACACTGTTTCCACTGTTTCCCCATCTATTTCCCATGGAGTGATGGGACCAGATGCCATGACCTTTGTTTTCTGAATGTTGAGCTTTAAGCCAACTTTTTCACTCTCCTCTTTCACTTTTATCAAGAGGCTTTTTAGTTCCTCTTCTCTTTCTGCCATAAGGGTGGTGTCATCTGCATGTCTGAGGTTATTGATATTTCTCCCGGCAATCTTGATTCCAGCTTGTGCTTCTTCCAGCCCAGCATTTCTCATGATGTACTCTGCATAGAAGTTAAATAAGCAGGGTGATAATATACAGCCTTGACATACTCCTATTTTCCTATTTCGAACCAGTGTGTTATTCCATGTCCAGTTCTAACTGTTGCTTCCTGACCTGCATACAAATCTTCACATAGATAATGATAAAACTTTTCCTAAATTTTGGAAATTATTTTTTATAAAAGCAATGTTCAATAACTGCACTGAACAGCTTTGGAAGTTTTATTTTTAATATCATTATTTGAGAATGGGGGATTTATGTCAAACAGTATCCTATACTCATTTTATTTTACTCCATTTAGTTCTTAAAACAACCCTATAAAATATATGACTATTAACGCTCATTTGTTACCAGGAAGATTTAATGCCCATCACTATGTGCTTTATATATATTAATTTCCAATCACAACAATACTATTGCTAAACTGGTATTATCAGCCCCATTATGCAAACCAATATGCTAAGGTTAATAAATTTACACTGAGGTTAATAAATTTACTGGTGATTAAAAATATAGTAAATAACAGAAATGGAGTCATATCAGATCAGATGAGATCAGTCGCTCAGTCGTGTCCGACTCTTGGCGACCCCATGAACTGCAGCACGCCAGGCCTCCCTGTCCCTCACCAACTCCCGGAGTTCACTCAGACTCACGTCCATCGAGTCAGTGATGCTATCTAGCCATCTCATCCTCTGTCGTCCCCTTCTCCTCCTGCCCCCAATCCCTCCCAGCATCAGAGTCTTTTCAATGAGTCAACTCTTCGCATGAGGTGGCCAAAGTATTGGAGTTTCAGCTTCAGCATCATTCCTTCCAAAGAAATCCCAGGGCTGATCTCCTTCAGAATGGACTGGTTGGATCTCCTTGCAGTCCAAGGGACTCTCAAGAGTCTTCTGCAGTCAAATGGAAAAATACAGCTGTCTAGCTACAACATCAACTATTTTCCCAACTCCATACTGACTGGCACTCCTACTCCAACCAGTCATTCCAGCCTCAGCTCTCTTCCCAATCCTTGCCACCAATCTTATATTCCAGACAGTTCACATCTCCTCACATTTCAGCATGCTGCTCTTTGTGCATGTAATGACCTTACTAGCCTTTACATGGTTTAAAAGAATGCTCAAACTACTGCACAGTTGCACTCATCACACATGCTAGTAAAGTAATGCTCAAAATTCTCCAAGCCAGGCTTCAGCAGTATGTGAATCATGAACTTCCTGATGTTCAAGCTGGTTTTAGAAAAGGCAGAGGAACCAGAGATCAAATTGCCAACATCCACTGGATTATCGAAAAACCAAGAGAGTTCCAAAAAACATCTATTTCTGCTTTATTGACTATGCCAAAGCCTTTGACTGTGTGGATCACAATAAACTGTGGAAATTTCTGAAAGAGATGGGAACACCAGAGCACCTGACCTGCCTCTTGAGAAACCTATATGCAGGTCAGGAAGCAACAGTTAGAACTGGACATGGAACAACAGACTGGTTCCAAATAGGAAAAGGAGTATGTCAGGGCTGTATGTTGTCACCCTGCTTATTTAACTTCTATGCAGAGTACATCATGAGAAACACTGGGCTGGAAGAAGCACAAGCTGGAATCAAGATTGCCAGGAGAAATATCAATCACCTCAGATATGCAGATGACACCACCCTTATGGCAGAAAGTGAAGAGGAACTAAAAAGCCTCTTGATGAAAGTGAAAGGAGAGTGAAAAAGTTGGCTTAAAGCTCAACATTAGAAAATGAAGATCATGGCATCTTGCCCCATCACTTCATGGGAAATAGATGGGGAAACAGTGGAAACAGTGTCAGACTTTATTTTTGGGGGCTCCAAAATCACTGCAGATGGTGACTGCAGCCATGAAATTAAAAGACGCTTACTCCTTGGAAGAAAAGTTATGACCAACCTAGATAGCATATTCAAAACCAGAGACATTACTTTGCCAACAAAGGTCCATCTAGTCAAGGCTATGGTTTTTCCAGTGGTCATGTATGATTTGAGAGTTGGACTGTGAAGAAAGCTGAGCCGCAAAGAATTGATGCTTTTGAACTGTGGTGTTTGAGAAGACTCTTGAGAGTCCCTTGGACTGCAAGGAGATCCAACCAGTCCATTCTAAAGGAGATCAGCCCTGGGATTTCTTTGGAAGGACCGATGCTAAAGCTGAAACTCCAATACTTTGGCCACCTCATGCGAAGAGTTGACTGATTGGAAAAGACTCTGATGCTGCGAGTGATTGGGGGCGGGAGGAGAAGGGGATGACAGAGGATGAGATGGCTGGATGGCGTCACCGACTCAATGGACATGGGTTTGAGTGAACTCTGGGAGTTGGTGATGGACAGGGAGGCCTGGCGTGCTGCAGTTCATGGGGTCGCAAAGAGTCGGACACGACTGAGTGACTGAACTGAACTCAAGATCACAATGAGTGATATAATATACATATCATATATAAAAATTGAAATATCAATATGCTTTCCTTATTGTTTTACTCTTAAGCTTATTTTGCCCAAGGCTACACAATATTAGATTAGTTCAGTGTATGCATATGTACACCACAATACTAAATACTTATTTTAATGATTTGCCAATGTGGTTATAGATAAAGTCATTTAAATTGGATCTTATAAATCCCAAATAACAACTGCAGATAAGTTAGTAGCATCAATAGAATTAGTTGGAGGGATTTCTGTTTATTAGAGTGTCATGGGGAACAATAGGAAAGTTCTATTTGTTTTACTCATATTTTCATGAAGAGACTTTTGATCAAGAAATTCAAGTAGCTTTATTATGTCCCTTCAATTCTTACCATGAGTAAAGCAAAGACTCATCACACTGGTGAATTTAAGGGAACATAATGAACTTGCCCAGTTGAATTCCTTTTCTTCAGTTCAGTGCTACCTATAGAAAAGATGGATTCAGTCCTGTTTTTATCCATTCCTCAGTCACAGAGGACTGTGGATGTCCCATTGTGACAGTGGCTTGGAGGGTACAACTGTCTAGCTCAGAGCTGAAGCCAATTTCATCTGGATACCTAATGCACGTCCTCCAATTCAGCTTCTACCAGTAATAAAACTGGTACTTTGATCTCCATCTGCCTGGCACCTGTGTCTATTTCTCTGAAGTTTCCAAAGTCTGCAGGGATTATGATTAATGTGATTTATCCAACCTCTAAAACCCCACCAGAATCAACTGCTGACACAGACGTGGAGATCTACATAGATAGAATACTGTTAAGATTGACTATTCTTATTTATTCTCTCAGTAAATATTTACTGAACACTGAGTATGTGCCAGGTACCATCTAGGCATGGGGATATGGCAGGGAAGAAAAACAAAACCCAGTATCTTAGGAAACCAACTCTAAACACACACCACCAGGCTATGTGTAAATCATCAGGGAACTAGAAGAGGAATACATCTGTGTTTTCTTTCTCATGTATTCCAGACTATAAATTATAGTATTTTAACATATTAATTACAACAAAAAATAAAGACATACAAAACTGCAGATAGTCACTCATTTGACCTAAAAAGATAGCAGTTGTCATATTGTGGAGCCTAATAATTAACTTGACATTCAAGAATAAGTGAGCAAATTCCATCCTCTTGCAATGGCAGAAAAGAATATATAAATATTGAAAAATATAAAATAAAACTAATGATTACAAAGAGATATAGTTTAAAATAGGGTTTAAATATATAAATAGCAAATAGGGTTTGATGTGGGAAACCATGTGTATAGATTGACTGAATCTTATCAATTCTGGGTAATAATACCATATCCTATTGCATGACTAACAGAAGCAGAATCAGTTTTCTTTTAATATAACTGAATATTAAAGATTAAATATCAAAAGTAGCACTGATTTTCCTCTAATGCAATTGAATATTAAGGATGCATATTAATAACACTTATCCTCTCTAAAGTGTTTCTCATATTTAAAGTATTTCACAAATATTCTGAAAAATCATTAATAGTGTCAATC
The DNA here is from genome assembly GCF_055505025.1 of Bos grunniens. NCBI lineage: Eukaryota > Metazoa > Chordata > Mammalia > Artiodactyla > Bovidae > Bos > Bos grunniens. Next base: position 65,902,425 of record NC_141168.1, on the reverse strand, counting down.
CAAGACAGATTAATATTCATGTTTCAAATATAGTCTATATCTAAAATGCTTTATATATCTGAAAACAGAAGATTTTACAAAAATTCTGATGAATTGCTAATTCTAGCTAACAAAGATGCAAAATATAACACTTTTTTTTTATATTTATAGAAGATTATAATCATTGGGATACTAACAGGGAAGAGGTGGCATTTTGCCAACGGGACTGAGAGCCATTCTGCTCCCTAGGAAATACAAAATTTTTAAAAATTCTATACTAAATACAGAATAATTTAAAATAGAAGTAAAGGATAACAGAGGGGAAATGATGTTTTATCAGTGAAACAAGGCAGAAAGGTAGTTGGTGAAGTTACCCCAGCAGAGGCAGAGCCAGCCTGTGGTAACAGTATGCTCCAGGTCAGCTTGAGGTACATCACCCGATGTCATGCCTTGATTGTTACTGCACCTATCTCAGTCTACAAATCCTGAGAATAGACATGCTAGTTTATTACAAGTCTCTGAACTTGAAGAGAGGACACAATAATTATGATAAAAGATGATTTCTTGAAGATAAACAAATTTGATGAAATACTAGGCAGTTACTTCTTTAGATTATTTTTCACCTCTGAAATCTCAGCTGGAGATAGGATCTTGAAAACTAGCATGATGATAACATTTCAGAACAAAAATCACAAGTCTTAAAATGAGTATATCTTACAAAAACTTATGTCATAGCTTATCCTCTAGTTTTTCTTTTCTGTAAAATTGAGATGATTTAAAAGTACATTTTCAGTATAAACTGCTGCAAAGTGAGAGCTCTGTAGTTCACATACCTATATCTGTGTGCCCCAAAGACTGCTGAAGTTTTACTGGCTTTCCCTAAAGCCAATCTTTTGTAATTTTTGTGACATTAAATTAAAGTATACCATTGTATGTAGCTACTTCTCTGTTATGTTAAAATAGCACTGAAGTGAAATTTGAGTCAAAATAAATATTATGGTTCAGATAACTAACAGTTGGATCATATTTGAGTCATCTGAGGATAAACTATTACAAAAATTTTAGTTTTGAAATGAAAAAAATAAGTTGTTATAAACCTTAATGCAGTTTTTAAAACTTTCTAGAAAAGATTTGAGTCTGAAAGATGAAGTCCAACCCATGGGAAGAAATTAATTGCATGTGTTTACAAAATAAGTAGGTCAAATAAGAATCTAGATGATACCAACAGGCATTGTAAAATTATTCTATTATTTGAGTAAATACACACATACCTTGATATTTTTTGAGATGTTTACAAACTGAAATGTCTTAGATTTATGAATTTCAAACTCTCCAAATACATAGTCTTTGTTTTAAAACCCAGTAAATATAAGAGTTGAAATGGAAAGCACATGATCACAGTGAAACCTTCTTGTCCACAAAATTTAGACATTCTCAACTAGAAGAGCATATATATTTTAAATACACTCCTAAGATGATAAGATAAAAGCAATTTCTGGATTATTTATTTTAAAAAGATGAGCTATAAGCATTCAAATTTAATGTGGATCAGGAAAACAATGAGGTAGTGCTCACAACAAATAACACTGACAGACAAATCTAAACGTCCTGACTATTTGACATTTAATAATAACAAAAATGATAATGATGAAATCTTCTAACTACCTTAGTAACCTAGGAATGCTGACAATAAAGTTGACTGAGAATCAAGTTCAGCAGTCACTCATTAATGGCTTACCATGGACAAGGCACTATGCTCGGAACTTAAAGGAAGCAAAACCAAACAAGACCTCACTTTCTCAGATATATTATGATTGGAGCAGATGCCAAAACTGGCACTAAGTACTAAGCCCATTTACTGCCACGGTCTTTTCCAGCTCAAATGTTTCCAGTCTCCTGGCAATATTCACTTACAGGATGTTGTTGTTGTTGTTTTTCTGGGAAAAGGACTTTCCCCACCCTTGTTTTTCTGTCTCATCTTATTCTTATTTTTAATTTATGCCATCTTGTTGTATTTTATATGCTCTAAGTTGTCTTAAGACCATTCTGGAATGAGGCAGGGTATAAAGAAAGAGAAAACAAACACAGAAGACAATCAAGTCAAGATATCCCAGGACACACTTGAATGTCAAATTTTAAACATCTAACTTTTCTTTTTCATCTGGCATACTGGCCTTGAAGTTAGAATATCTAGATTTTAATGCTATCTCACTTCACTTTCATGCATTGGAGAAGGAAATAGCAACCCACTCCAGTGTTCTTGCCTGGAGAATCCCAGGGACGGGGGAGCCTGGTGGGCTGCCGTCTATGGGGTCGCACAGAGTCGGACACGACTGAAGCGACTTAGCAGCAGCAGCAGCACTACTATAAAATTTTAGGCATGATTCTGACCCTCCCTAGGTCTTGGTTTTATCATCTGTAAGTAAAGGAAAACAGCCATGTCACAGGATTTTGTTTGTTTATTACAGGGTAGTTGGTATGCGAGGGTGTTCAACAAAAATCAACTTTATTTCCTTCCTTTACAAACTCATTATTTATTGATTATTTATTTACTGCACTAATATTGCAGTAAAATGTCAGTCAACAGTATGTTATGCCATGTTAGCAAAAACAGAACAAATGGAAAACCAGTACACAGATAAAACAATACAGAAAACCAAATAAAATTAAGATAAAAATTCATTTAAAATCCTGCCCACACTTTATGATTGAGCAGGATTATAATTACTACACCAACCTCAAATATTTTGCAGAATGAAACAGAGACATTTTTTAAGGGGGAAAAATGGTCCATTATTTCTCCTAAATTTCTGCTTCTTAGGGTACATATATGACCCCCAGAGTGTACATAAGAAACCAAAGGATGACCATTTTCTTGCTGTACTGATTTGAAAAATTATCAATATTCTTATATAAAATATTATAACTAGACAACAAAATAGAATTCAAGATTCCCTTGAATTTAGGGGTAGTTTCCTCTCAAGGGGGAACCTTGAGAGATCAATGACAACTTTCAATTGTGAAGTGCTTTTTCAGTTAATTCTCCCTAAGTTGATCTATATATTTAAAACAATTTCTATTAAAATCTCAGCAGGATTTTTGTTGAAATTGACAGGCTGAATCTAAAATGTATGTTAAAATTCAAATAACTTAGAATATCCAAAACAATTTTTTACAGGAAATAAAAAGGTGGAGTACATATACAGTCTGGCTTCAAAACTTGATATAAAGTGGCAGTTATTAAAAGAATGGCACTGGTATAGTCATAAAGATCACAAAACAGGTAAGGAAGTATAAAACTGTGCCCTTAATATGTGCCTATTATATGGCCAACTGATTTTTGACAATAGAAGCAAGAAAATTTTCCACTAACAAATCCTTCATACCACATACAAAAATTAACACAGAATGGATCAAACAAAATTTGTTAGCTAAAACTATAAAACTTTAAAAATACAGAAATAATAGAAAATCTTTGTGATCTAAAATTAGGCAACAACTTCTTAGATGTAACACCAAAACAGCAATCCATAAGGTAAAAAATAATTAAATGGGGCTCAATCAAAATTAAAATGTTTTACTCCTTAAAACACCATTAAAAATATCACAAATTAGGACAAAAATTTTGGAAATCATGTATCTGGTAAGGAATCTATATCCAGAATATATATAAAGAACACTTACAACTCAACAATGAAAAGTCAAATGACCCAATCAAAAATATGGGCAAGAGGTTGAATAGACAATTCACCAAAGAAGACATACTAATGGCCACATAAATATCATTAAAGAAATGCAAATTAAAACCACAATGAGATACCATTATATGCCCACTAGAAGAACCAAAATACGAGAAGTTGGAAAGGACAAGGAAAAACTGGGATCCTTACACTTTTCTGGTGGAGATGTAAAAAACAAAACAACCATTTTTGAAAAAATTTCCATTTAGTAGTTTCATAGTAGATATACATAAACTTACTATTGAACCCTGCATTTATACTTCTAGAAAACTGTATAAGAGAATGAAAAGATACGTCACACAAAGACTTATATACAGATGTTCATAGCAGTATTATTTAGAATAGCCAAAAAACAAGAGGCAAACCAAATGTGGTGAACTGGTAATCAAAATTTGATCCATACAATGGAATGCGAGGATGCATGCAAAGTTGCTTTAGTCATGTCCGACTCTTGTGACCCTAAGGACTGTAGCCCACAGGCTTCCCTGTCCATCAGATGCTCCAGGAAGGAATACTGGAGTGTGTTGCCATGCCCTCCTCCAGGGGATCTTCCTGACCCAGGGATCAAATCTGCATCTCTTATGTCTCCTGCATTGGCAGACTTTATTTATTTATTTTACCACTAGCAGCACCTGGGAAGCCCGTACAATGAAATACTTTGCCATAAAAGAAAAAATTCTAAACATGCTATAGCATTGAAGAGTCTCAAAAGTATTATGTTAACTGAGAGAAGAAACAAAACATCACATATTGTAATACTGTAAGATTCTATTCATAAACATTTTCTAGGAAAGGCAAATCTGTGAACATAGACTGCAGATCAGCAGTTGCCTACGATGGGTGTGGTAGCAGGGCTTACCTACAATAAGCATGAGAGAGTTTTGAGGGGTAAGAACGGAGTTACAGAACTGAATATGGTGATGATTACACAACTTTAAATACACTAAAATCACTGAACTCAATTACAATGACGAGGTTTTATCATATGAAAATTATACCTCATAAAACTGTTAAAATTAACATAACATTGTAAATCAATTATACTTCAACTTTTAAAAACTTAAAAATAACAACAAATGAGTATGTAAGGTTCTAAACTAAAGCCATAGATTATTTTTGCAATGATTAATCAATAAATTATTAGTTTGAGATGTTTTACTCAAATAGCAGACATATAGTAGAAATAAAGCTATTTTCAACTTCTTCATGTTTTCTAACATATGATATAGGTATACATATGTAATATGCCTTTCAAAGAACAACTAAGACTAGTGGGTTTTAATTAGAACAAATAAACTAAACTATAAGAATACAAATACAAACCAGTGCACTAAGAGCTCTCTAAAAATAAGAGTCAAAGTTTTCAAAAAAATCAAAGCTGTCAACAATTAACAGGATGCTCCTTGAGTCACCCTATTTCTTGTTTTTATTTAAAATAGTTAATTGACCAGCTATTTAGTCTTGTTCACATTCAATTCCTACATGGAATGGAACTGAATAATAAATTAGATGTAACCTCCAAGATTCCTTTCCTTTTTAGGATACTGTTATTATTTTTATTTCTGCCAATGAACTGACACATTAAAAAGGAAAGTAGGCTTGAGAAATATGGCCCTCAAACAAAATTACAGTGGCTGATGACCCAAATATATTATGGATCTAGAAGTGAAGTTGTCAAGGTTCTGGATGAATACATTGAGACTGCCCCTGGCAGCTACTGGAGATGCATACTATAATTGTAACAGCATAAAGAGTCATCTTATAGCCAGTAATAAACTGTCTTTTGATCTGATAAGCTTTGGAGTATGTGCATGCATGCTCAGCTGCATTAGTCAAATCTGACTCTTTGTGATTCCATGGACTGTAGCCTGTGAGGCTCCTCTGTCCATGATATTTTTCCTTCAAGAATACTGGAGTGAGTTACCACGCCCTCCCTCCTCCAGGGGATCTTCCCCACCCAGGGATCGAATGTGCATCTCTTAGTCTCCTGCACAGCAGGCATTCTTTACCACTGAGCCACTGGGGAAGCCCACAAGCCTTAGGGTATATACTTTCAAAAACATTACCAAATGCATATATTTTTTTAATTTAAGGAGGTAAGGTACTGATATAAAAAGATTATTCATTTCTTAACAAAAATAATATTTCAACAAGAGAAAAATGATTAGAATTATAGCAGTATCATGCTGTGCTATAAGTAATAGCTGTTATCAAAATAAATCTCCTCTTACCTTGAAAAACATCTGACCTGAGCTCAAGTAAAACTATGATTTCACAAATTATCTCTGCAGTAACCTACATGCCCTGTAGTGGAGAGGTGATGGAGGTACAGAGGATATATCATTATCAACTACAACAAACAAACAAACAAACAAAAAAGATATAATGTTATAGACAAAAACATGTGCTTACAATTTCAGTGAAATTTCTGAGACTACAGCTTTTGGAGAATTAAAACTTTGGAATTTTAATAAAGCAATACTTACTTAAATAAACCATTGAAACAAATACTCTTACCGTGGCATTTTTTGACATTTTGTTCAAAACCAGAGAATACTATACATGTGTGTGCATGTGTATATGTGCATGCACATATATTTTAGGTTCATAGTTTTCTAACTTCAAATTTTGTATTAATTAGGTGGTTTTACTCTTTCATTAGATTAGCCATTAAACATGGCAGGAAAATGTAACAAAACTGGACAGCAAATTACAACAATTGGCTTGTTCTTGGTTAACTGTGAGCTTACTATGTGTTTCCTGTGTGTTCAACTACCTTTAAAAAACAAATAAAACAAGATGATCACCTCAACAGACAAAGAAAAAGCATTTGATAAAAACACTCAGAAAACTAAGAATGGAAGAAACCTTCTTGGACCCAATAAAGAGCACCAACAAAACAAAACACATCTAAAATCATATTTAATGGTGAAAGATCAAATGCTCTCCCTCTAAGATCAGAAGGAAGAAAAGATTATCAGTTGTTACAATATCTATTTAACACTGTACTGGAGGAACTAGCTAGGACAATTCCATGAAAAAAACAAAAGGTATTAAGATTTTAGAAGAGAAGTAATAAATGCATCTGATTTTGTGAACAAAAATCGTGTATATAGGTTATCTCAAAGAATCCACACAAAAAATCTGCTAGAACTAAAAAAAATGAATTCAGCAAAGTAGCAGGACATGAGATGGATATACAAAAGTGAATTGTATACTAGCAATGAATTATGTGAAAATAAAACTGAGGAAAATCAATTTACAATAGCACTCAAAAGAATAAAATATTCCAAAATAAGCTAACCAAAATAAATGTAGAGTTTACACTAAATGAAAAGTACTAAATATCACTGAAAAAATCACAGAAGACTTGACTAAAAGGAAAGACTTCCAATGTTCACAGATGTAAAAACTAAACAGAAAGACAGCAATGCTGAAAAAATCAATTTATAGAATCAACACAATCCTTATCAAAGTCCGAGCTTCTTGTTTCTGAAGAAACTGACCAGTTGATCCTAAAATTCATATGGACATGCCAAAACAATATTGAAAAAGAATAAAGTTAGAAGACTCACACTTCCTAATTTCAAAACTTACTATAAATCTAGATAATCAAGACAATGCAGAACCAAGAGAAGGACAGACATACAGACTAATGGAATAAAACTGAGAGTACAGAAATCAACACATTTCTACTTAACTAATTTCTGGCAAGGGAAGACAATTCAAAAGTAGAATTTTCTTTTTTTAAAGATTTATTTATTTTTATTTATTTTTGACTGCACTGAGTCTTCATTGTTGTGGGCTTTCTCTAATTGTGGCAGGTGGAGGCTACTCTTTGTTGCAGCACACAGGCTTCTAAGTGCAGCGGCTTCTCTTGTTGAGCATGGGGAAAGGATTACATCAAGGCTGTACATTGTCACCTTGCTTATTTAACTTATATGCAGAGTACATCATGAGAAACACTGGGCTGGATGAAGCACAAGCTGGAATCAAGATTGCCAGGAGAAATGTCAATAACCTCAGATATGCAGATACCCATATGGCAGAAAGCAAAGAAGAACTAAATCGCCTCTTGATGAAAGTGAAAGAGAAGAGTGAAAAAGTTGACTTAAAGCTCAACAATCAGAAAACTAAGATCATGGCATCTGGTCCCATCACTTCATGGCAAATAGATGGGGAAACAGTGGAAATAGTGACAGACTTTATTTGGGGGGCTCCAAAATCACTGCAGATGGTAACTGCAGCCATGAAATTAAAAGACACTTACTCCTTGGAAGAAAAGTTATGACCAACCTAGATAGCATATTAAAAAGCAGAGACATTACTATGTCAACAAAGGTCAGTCTAGTCAAGACTATGGTTTTTCCTGTGGTCATGTATGGATGTGAGAGTTGGACTGTAAAGAAAGCTGAGCGTCGAAGAATTGATGCTTTTGAACTGTGGTGTTGGAGAAGACTCTTGAGAGTCCCTTGGACGGCAAGGAGATCCAACCAGTTCATCCTAAAGATCACTCCTGAATATTCTTTGGAAGGACAGATGCTGAAGCTGAAACTCCAATGCTTTGGCCACCTGATACAAAGACTCATTTGAAAAGATCTCAATGCTGGGAAAGATAGAAGATGGGAGAAGAAGGGGACAACAGAGGATGAGATGGTTGGATGGCACCACCAACTCTATGGACATGAGTTCTGGTAAACTCCAGGAGTTGGTGATGGACAGGGAGGCCTGGTGTGCTACAGCTCATGGGGTTGCAAAAGTTGGACATGACTGAGCGACTGAACTGATGGGCTGTAAGCACACAGGCTTCAGTAGTTGTGGCACATAAGCTTAGTTATCATGTAGCACGTGGGATGTTTCCAGACCAAGGATCGAATTCCTGTCCCCTGCATTGGCAGGTGTATTCTTAACCATGGACCATCAGGGAAGCCCCAAGAATGGTATTTTCAACACAAAGTCCTGGGAATACTGAATACTGTATAGATAAATGTGAAAGAATGAACTTGGACCCCTATCTCACAAGATAAATAAAAACTAAGTCAAATTGAATCACAGACCTAAACGTAACAGTTAAAACTACAAAATTCTCAGAAGAACACATCTTTGTGATCCTCCATTAGGCCATGTTTTCTTAGATGTGGCATCAAAAGCACAAGTGACATAAGAAAAACACAGATAAACTGGACTTTGTCAAAATTTTAAATGTTGTGCTTCAGAGGACATTATAAAGAAATTGAAAAGATAATTCATAAAAATGGAGAAAACATTTGCACATCATATACCTGATAAGAGACTAGTATCTAGAATGTATGAAGTCTTATAACTTAACAACAAAAAGATACGTACCCATTTTTTTTTAAAGAGGACACTATTTGAGGAGATATTTTTACATCGAAAAATGATCAATTAACACATAAAATAATGCACATTATCAGTTGTTAGGGAAATGGAAATCAAAGAAACAATGAAATACTACTTCACATCCACTAAGATGGCTTCAACTAAAAGGCATGACTATAATAAGTATAACCCTCCTACACTGGCTCAAGAATTATAAAATGTATCGACTTTGGTTTGGCAGTTTTTCAAAATGTTAGGCACAGAGTTACCGTATGACTTCTAAGTATTAAAGAAAAATGTATTCAGAAAAAATAACTCAAAGCAGGTGAGCCAGTTAAGATAGATCAAGACCATCACTGAGTAATGAATGAAAAAAAAATTATCAAGGACCTACTACAGGAAAATGTGTAAATTGGGAAAATTACTCACATAACTTTCATTCCAACTGGAGAAGATAGGAAACAGAAAAAAATAAACAGAAAAAAAAAAAAAAAACAGCTTGTAATAAGGACTATGAAGGAAAATATAGTGACCTGACAGAAAAGTTTTTGGAGGCGCACATTAAACAAGGTAGTCAAGAAAGGCCTTGATGGGAATTTGATCCAAAGAATAAGATAGAAACTATCACATAAAAAGTGTAAGGGGTGCATGACTGGTTGGGAAACAAGAAGTGCAAATGCCCTCAGATAGAAGAAAAGGTGGCATGTTCGAGAAATTGATAGAACGCCAGTGTGTCTAAAACATAATATGTGAGGGGGGAAGTATGAATAGCTTAAGAAAATGCTGCAGAAATAGACAAGAGTAAGCTCAGATAGAGTATGGAAGTTATGGCTATGAATTATGAATGCAGATTTTATCCTTTCTTCAACTGGAAGTCAAACGAAGATTTTAGGTAGAGTAGTAACACTGATTTATAAGATCCAATTTTTAAAGTTTGCTCTTTCTGTCATGCAGAGAATGAACTGAAAGAAGACAACAATAAAAACAGAAAGAATAAATAAGTGGTTCTAGCTGTGGTCCTGAAGAAATGGGTGGACTGGACCAGGACTGAGAGAGTCATTTTATATAACTATATCCAGCACTTCAGTTCTAAACTACCACACAATTGCACTCATCTCACATGCTAGTAAAGTAATGCTCAAAATTCTCTAAGCCAAGCTTCAAAAATACGTGAACTGTGAACTTCCAGATGTTCAAGCTGGTTTTAGAAAAGGCAGAGGAACCAGAGATCAAATAGCCAACATCCACTGGATTATCGAAAAACCGAGAGAGTTCCAGAAAAACATCTATTTCTGCTTTATTGACTATGCCAAAGCCTTTGACCGTGTGGATCACAATAAACTGTGGAAAATCTCAAAGAGACAGGAATACCAGACCACCTGACCTGCCTCTTGAGAAACCTATATGCAGGTCAGGAAGCAACAGTTAGAACTGGACATGGAACAACACACTGGTTCCAAATAGGAAAAGGAGTACGTCAAGGCTGTATATTGTCACCCTGCTTATTTAACTTCTATGCAGAGTACATCATGAGAAATGCTGGGCTGGAAGAAGCACAAGCTGGAATCAAGATTGCCAGGAGAAATATCAATAACCACAGATATGCAGATGACACCACCGTTATGGCAGAAAGTGAAGAGAAACTAAAAAGCCTCTTGATGAAGGTGAAAGAGGAGAGTGAAAAAGTGGGCTTAAAGCTCAACATTCAGCAAACGAAGATCATGGCATCTGGTCCCATCACTTCATTGGAAATAGAGGGGAAACAGTGGAAACAGTGTCAGACTTTATTTTTGGGGGCTCCAAAATCACTGCAGATGGTGACTGCAGCCATGAAATTAAAAGACGCTTACTCCTTGGAAACTTATGACCAACCTAGATAGCATATTCAAAAGCAGAGACATTACTTTGCCAGCAAAGGTCCATCTAGTCAAGGCTATGGTTTTTCCAGTGATCATGTATGGATTTGAAAGTTGGACTGTGAAGAAAGCTGAGCACTGAAGAATTGATGCTTTTGAACTGTGGTGTTGGAGAAGACTCTTGCGAGTCCCTTGGCCTGCAAGGAGATCCAACCAGTCCATTCTAAAGGAGATCAGTCCTGGGTGTTCTTTGGAAGGAATGATGCTAAAGCTGAAACTCCAATACTTTGGCCACCTCATGCGAAGAGTTGACTCATTGGAAAAGACTCTGATGCTGGGAGGGATTGGGGGCAGGAGGAGAAGGGGACGACAGAGGCTGAGATGGCTGGATGGTATCACTGACTCAATGGACATGAGTTTGGGTGAACTCCGGGAGTTGGTGATGGACAGGGAGGCCTGGCGTGCTGTGATTCATGGGGTTGCAAAAAGTCAGACATGACTGAGCAACTGAACTGAACTGAACTGTTCTAACCTAAGTACAGTAGATACTATGATATGTTGCCCAAACTCACTTTTGGGATGAATGAATTAATTCCCCACTGATCCCCAGTGATCAGTGCAAAGGTGGAGAAGCCTGGCCCCTTGCCTGAATGAGCCGTCAAGCTTCAGTCCTCCCATGAGGTCTAGGTTGCCTTCATTGAAACTGCATCCTTCTTCCCCAGTTCTGCTTCATTCCCCTTCTTCCCATAACTACTGATCTCAAGTGTTCCTTAATCACTGTCTTATATGATAATTTCCATCTCATAATCTGCTTCCCAGGAATTAAGTCTGACATTGACTTAATAAATCTCAGCACATATCCTCAGTTTACCCTAATTTATAGATGGTCAATCTAGAAATACTAATGAACTTGAAATGATAATGTCATTAAAAAAATCTTAATGCAGTGATACATTATAAATATGACTGGCAGTTTTACCACAGCCCATTCATACTACTTGTATCCAAATCAAATCTCTTGTTTGTAAATACATGCAAATGCTACCTTAGCAAAAAGGCAACAGTAAAAAATCATAACAAATGGAAAAATAAATTGTACCATTAATCACTCTGAAGAACCTAGAAACAAAATTGTACAAGTTTTCTAAGTGTCATTTACTGCTAGATAAGAAGATAAGATTAGATAAATGAAAGTCGCTCAGTCCTGTCTGACTCTTTGCGACCCCATGGACTGTATAGCCTGCCAGGCTCCTCTGTCCTTTGGATTCTCCAGGCCAGAATACTAGAGTGGGTTTCTGTTCCCTTCTCCAGGGTCTCTCCTCAACCCAGGCATTGAACCCAGGTCTCCCACATTGCAGGTGGATTTCTCACCATCTGAGCCACCAGGGAAGCCCAGAAAAGAAGATAAAGTATTATTTACAACTGGTGATCAGATTAATTAATATGGACAATTAGAGTTGAAACATATTGTTGCTTTTCGGTCACTTGGTGATGTCTGACTCTTCACGACCCCACGGATTGCAGCATACCAGGCTTCCCTGTTCTTCACTATCTCTTGGAGTTTGCTCAAACTCATGTCCATTGGTGGCTTCCCTAGTAGCACAAACGATAGGGAGTCTGCCACAAAGCAGGAGACCGGGGTTTGATTCCTGGGTCAGGAAGATCCCCTGTAGAAGTGAATGGCAACCCACTCCAGTATTCTTGCCTAGAGAATTCCATGGACAGACCATGGGGTCACAAAGAATAGGACATGACTGATCACTAAACAGCATACCCAGGTGGCTCAGTGGGTAAAGAATCAGCCTGTAATGCAGGAGATGCAGGCAACATAGGTTCGATCCCTGGGTTAGGAAGATCCCCTGAAATAAAATGGCAACCCATTCCAGTATTCTTGCCTGGGAAATCCCATGAACAGAGGAGTCTGGTGTGCTATAGTTCAAGGAGTCACAAAGACTCACACATGACTGAGCACAAACACACCATGTCCACTGAGTTGGTGATGCCATCCAACCATCTCGTACTCTGTCACCCGCTTCTTCTCCTGCCTTCCATCTTTCCCATCATCACGGTCTTCTCCAAAGAGTCAGCTCTTTGTATCAGCTGGCCAAAGTACTGGAGATTCAGCTCCAGCATCAGTCCTCTCGATGAATATTCAGGGTTGATTTCCTTTAGGATTGACTGGTTGGATCTCCTTGCTGTTCAAGGGACTCTCAAGTATTTTCTCCAGCATCACAGTTTGAAAGCATCAATTCTTTGGCACTCAGCCTTCTTTATGGTCCGATTCTCATATCCGTACATGACTTCTGGGAAGACCATAGCTTTGACCATATGGACCTTTGTTGGAAAAGTGATGTCTGCTTTTTAATACACTGTCTAGATTTGTCATAGCTTTTCTCCCAAGGATCAAATGTCTTTTAATTTAATGGCTACAGTCACCATCCACAGTGATTTTGGAACCCAAGAAAATAAGGTCTGTCACTGTTTCCATTTTTCCCACTCTATATTGATCAAAAGCAAAAATTCAATAGAGTACCATATTTTTATTAGCTCAGAACATTATTTCCTATGATTTATTGTAACTTTGTTGAAGAATGTCAATAATGCGGGAAGACAATGAATGCTTGAGAACAGGGAGAATACAGGAAATCTCTGTACCTTGGCCCTCAAGTTTGCAGTGAACCTAAAACTGTTCTAAAACTCAAAGTCTTAATGTAAAAAAAATAAATTAAGGGATAATAAAAGGTGACAAATAGAATAAGAGGAACGTTTTTTTCTTTTTTTAATTTCAAACACAATGTTCAGGTGTGAGTATGAAACTGGCTCTTTTAAAAAATAATCTGCATGGCTGTAATAGACCTAAAACAGGTAAAGGATTGCTGAATCCATGTCTTATAACCATTTAGGATGCATATGTTAGCATAGGTCTTGCACAGAGAAGTAGCTAAATAAATATTTCTTAAAGGAAAATAGAGAAAAGTGGCAAAAGGGGGATGAAAGGAAGGAAGGGGAAAAGAGGAAGGAGAAGAGGAAGAGGAAGACATAAAACAGAGAGAGAGATAAGGGAGAAAACAGTTTCCGGGGAAGATGTCCCAGTTCCTAAAAAGCTTGACTGTGATCAAATACTTTGAAATATTTTGACTCAAAACTGACAAGGCACTAGAACACTTTTTTATTTATTACTGCTTTAGTGTACTAATAAGTATGGTTTCAGATTTATAACAACTTAATTGCCCTACTTCCATACTCTCAGTACTAATGGAGTTTTCAGCCAACGCTCAACCAGAGAATTTTCATGCTGAATACAGTAGCCGGGTCACTTTTTATTCCAATAAAATTCAATACGGTTGTAACCTTCAGTGACTCTGTATTTTTTATACTATATTATCAGGTCTATGGTTCCAGAAATATCTTAATGAAAATAACTCCCTACGTTGTATAGATTATACAGGAAACAACTACAATATTTTATGAACAAGGTAAGACATAAATAACAAAAATACATTAGTATCTTTATCAATTCAAAGTTGCTATGCTTCTTTTCAAATTTCTTTACTTCAATTATCTATTAATTATGATTATGAAGGACATCTCTTAGAAAAATGGTCAGTATTTTGGCAAAAATATATCTATCTTAAGGAGGAAGATCCCATCATTATATCAATGTAGAGCAAGAAAGGTAATTTTTTTTTATTTTATTTTTAAACTTTACATAATTGTATTAGTTTTGCCAAATATCAAAATGAATCCACCACAGGTATACATGTGTTCCCCATCCTGAACCCTCCTCCCTCCCCATACCATCCCTCTGGGTCGTCCCAGTGCACTAGCCCCAAGCATCCAGTATCGTGCATCAAACCTGGACTGGCATCTCGTTTCATACATGATATTTTACATGTTTCAATGCCATTCTCCCAAATCTTCCCACCCTCTCCCTCTCCCATAGAGTCCATAAGACTGTTCTATACATCAGTGTCTCTTTTGCTGTCTCGTACACAGGGTTATTGTTACCATCTTTCTAAATTCCATATATATGCGCTATTATACTGTATTGGTGTTTTCCCTTCTGGCTTACTTCACTCTGTATAATAGGCTCCAGTCTCATCCACTTCATTAGAACTGATTCAAATGTTTTCTTTTTAATGGCTGAGTAATACTCCATTGTGTATATGTACCATAGCTTTCTTATCCATTCATCTGCTGATGGACATCTAGGTTGCTTCCATGTCCTGGCTATTATAAACAGTGCTGCTGTTCATCTGTGATGAACATTGGGGTACACATGTCTCTTTCCCTTCTGGTTTCCTCAGTGTGTATGCCCAGCAGTGGGATTGCTGGATCATAAGGCAGGTAATTTTTTTATAAAACAAACTGAAGGAAAAATTCAAGATGCATAACCTTTAACTTATGTAATTTAAATGAAGTCAGAAAAAATGTGGGGCTGAAATATAAAACATAATAACATTGTTTCACAGTTCCTTGACACATGACATCAGTTGTGAAATTCCTACTTTGTACTAGCAAATACAAATATGTCTATCAATATTGGTATTAACTAAATTGTTCCACATTTTGGATTTTACAGAATTCTGAGATCTATAAATGTAGCTTTTGCAAAAAAAATAGATAACAGTTTAATAAATAATGTATTTGTTTACAGTGTTTCCTATCCTCCTAATTCACCATATGGGAATTCTCAGACATCTCAGTACAATGTGTTCTCCAATCATACTCAGTACAGTGGACATTATAGTGTGTTCAGAGTAACTTTGGATAAATTGCTTAAGAGGTCAGACATTACCTGTGTCAGGATTAAAACTCAGAGACATACAGAGATGGTTTTAAGAAAATCTTAAAAGGGTTACAAGTTGATAGAGTTCTTTAAGCAGCATTCCACCAGAAATCTCTCCCTCAATTACCTATTTGCTAGTTCACACTTAGGCTAGTTATCAATCAACTTATCATTAACAAATTTCACTTGAAGGTATCATTCCCAAAGCTATTTGGTGATGCCTACTTGCTATAACCAACCTAGACATCATATTAAAAAGCAGAGACATTACTTTGCCGACAAAGGTCTGTCTAGTCAAAGCTATGGCTTGTCCAGTAGTCATATATGGACATGAGAGTTGGACTATAAAGAAAGCTGGGCACTGAAGAATTGATGCTTTTGAACTGTGGTGTTGGAGAAGACTCTTCAGAGTTCCTTGGACTGCAAGGAGATCCAACCAGTCAATCCTAAAGGAAATAAGCTCTGAATATTCATTGGAAGGACTGATGCTGAAGCTGAAACTCCAATATTTGGCCACCTGATGCAAAGAACTGAGTCATTGGAAAAGACCCTGATGCTGGGAAAGATTGAAGGCAGGGAGAGAAGGGGATGACAGAGGATGAGATGGTTGGATGGCATCACTGACTCAATAGACATGCGTTTGAGCAAGTTCCAGGAGTTGGTGATGGACAGGGAGACCTGGTGTGCTGCAGTCCATGGGGTCACAAAGAGTCAGACACAAACTGAGCTGAATTGAACTGAACTTTCAAGTCAAGGCTTCCCTGATGGCTCAGCAGGTAAAGAATTGACCTGCAAAGCAGCAGTAACAGGAGACTTGAGTTTGATTCCTGGATCCAGAAGATACCCTGGAGGAGGGCATGGCAATCCACTCCAGCATTCTTGCCTGAAAAGTCCCATGGACAGAGGGGCCTGGCAGGGTACAGTCCATGGGGTTGCAAAGAGTTGGACACAACTGAAGCGACTGAAAATGCATGCATGCACTTTCAAGTCAATGGAACTAAGATTAATTGAAGGCTGACTCTGTATTTATGGGACTAACTAGATGATAAAATTTTCAGTCTAATGTAAAGAAAGACATTATAATTTTAGCCTATTAGTTAAAGGCAGAATATGTTTTAAATGACATATATTCTAGTTGCCTTAGACTTAAAAAAAGTTTTACAAGAGTAGATTATAATGTGTCAAATTTATCCTTCACCCCATTTAGGCAACAGCTGTGTTGAATGTACAATCTGTTTTAACAATTCCTATAATCTTCTGTGGTATTTTGAGTTGGTATATTTCTAAGTGTCTTTTACATCCACACTTGTACAACTTTCTCAAAACTTAAGAACCAGTTTATATGGTCATTCTATTTGCTTTTCTCAACCACTGTGCCAAAATCCTTACTGGATCTCAATTCAGGCATTCAACACAGTAGTTACCCTTCCTTAGTTTACGTATTTTCCTTATTATGATAACCATACCAAGTAAGGCCAAGCAAAGAGCTCTATGATTCATTACTCTGTCTGTGAATCAATGTGCTCTATACACACTTCTGTTATTTGCTCCATTTCTAAAGTGTTCACAACGTTAAGAGGGAATTGAATCTTTTCTTATTAATAGTATAGGTAATACATATGGGATTGATCAGCATTTATCTATTCATTCATTTACATATATATTTATTTTATATTATTTTCATATCATTTTAAAATTAGAAGGATTACATATTTTAAATGTAGCTATGCTACATTTTAAATGTAGTTGTGTCTGACTCTTTGCCACTCCATAGACTATAGCCCACCAGGCTCCTCTGTCCATGGGGATTCTCCAAGCAAGAATACTGGAGTGGGTTGCCATACCTGCCTCCAGGGGGATCTTCCTAACCCAGGTATTGAACCCAGGTTACCCTCATTGCAGGTGGCTTCTTTACTGTCTGAGCCACCAGGAAATCCCATAATTAGAAGGATTACATATTTTAAATGTAGAATTGACTCTGAATATTAGAGGATGCCGTGACAGTTAATTTTGTGTCAACTTTGCTAGGCCGTGTGTGTGTGTGCACGTGCACACGCACGTGTGTTAGTCGCTCAATGGTGTCCAACTGTTTGAGACCCCATGTGATGCAGCCCACCAGGCTCCTCCATCCATGGAGTTCTCCAGGCAAGAATATGGGAATGGGTAGCCAGTCCCTTCTCAGGAGTATCTGCCCAACCCAGGGATTAAACTCAAGTCTCTTGCATTGCAGACAGATTCTTTACCATCTGAGCCACCAGGAAAGCCATTGCTATGGAATGGTACTCAGATATTTGGTCACATACCAGTCTAGATGCCACTATGGAGGAAATTTTTAGATGAGATTAACATTTGAGGAAAGCAGATTACTCTTCATGGTGTAGTAAGCCTTAACCACTTTACTGAAAGCCTTAAGAGAAAAGAGAGCTCCCCCAAGGACGAGAAAAATCTGTATCCAAACTGCCTTTGACTCAAGCAACAATATCAACTCCAGCCTCAAAGACTGCCCTGCAAATTTCAGACTTGCCAGACCCTAATTTCTTAAAATAAGTTTCTCTCTATCTGTCTCTCTATATATACATACAAACACACACATCCTATTGGTTCTGTTTCTCTGGAGAACTCTTCTAAGTGGCCTTCAGCATTATTCCCAAGCCAAGGTTGGGGTGCTCTAGAGGGATGCACTAGAGGGGACTTCTGTATCAGAAAGATACCTAACATAGTTAGGTAACGATGTTCCCATAGTCTGGATGATTTCTACGATCATTTTCAATGCTTCATGACTGCTAGTGACCTGTTCTTTCTAATCAGTACAATCTTTGGATGTCACACAGCTTATTGTTCAGATGAGTCTATAGCTGAAACATCCTGGAATAGGAAATGGCAACCCACTCTAGTATTCTTGCCTGGAAAATTCCATGGACAGAGGAGGCAGGCTGCACTCCACGGGGTTACAAACAGTCGGACATGGCTAAGCACATACACATACATAGCTGAAACACAGACAACTGACAAAAAATACTGATCAAAAATTATAATGGCCTTTATTACTGTTATGGGGCTTCTCTGATAACTCAGTTGGTAAAGAGTCTGCCTGCAATGCAGGAGGCCCCGGTTTTATTCCTGGGTTGGAAAGATTCTTGGAAAAAGGATAGGTGACTCACTCCAGTATTCTTGGGCTTCCATTGTGGCTCAGCTGGTAAAGAATCCAGTGCAAGGCGGGAGACCTGGATTCGATCTCTGGGTTGGGAAGATCCCCTGGAGAAGGGTAGGGCTCCAGTATTCTGGCCTGGAGAATTCCACGGACTGTATAGTTTATGGGGTCGCAGAGAGTTAGACACAACTGAGTGACTTTGACTTTATTACACTTATACTGTGGGGTAACCTATACACCACTCTTTCACGTATCTATTATACTTGAATTTCCCAACAATCCATGACACATACAGCTTATATTTTTATTATAATTTCAAACAAAGAAATCATGATCAAAAAAAATACACACTTACTTAGGGAAAGAATTAGGACTACACTCTGCAAGTCTTTTTACTTTAGCATCCCCTCTTATTTGAGAAATTAATCCGTGGAAATTGGACTGCTAAGGATTGAATTGTGTCCTCCCAAAATTCATGGGTTGAGGCCTTAATCCCCAATGTGATATTATTTGGATATGGGGACTTTGGAAGGTAATGAGGTTTACATGAGGCCATGAAAGTGAAGACCTCATGATGGGATCAGTGCCCCTTTAAGTGCTAACTCTCTCTCTCATCCACCACATGAAGACACAGTGAGAAGACAAGTCAGGAAGAAAGTTCTACTAATTAGAACTCTGATATGCTAGCACCCTGATCTTGGACCTCCAACTTCCAGAACTGTGAGAAATAAATTTTTATTGTTTAAGCCACATAAACATGGGAATACCAGACCACCTGACCTGCCTCTTGAGAAACCTATATGCATGTCAGGAAGCAACAGTTAGAACTGGACATGGAACAACAGACTGGTTCCAAATAGGAAAAGGAGTACATCAAGGCTGTATATTGTCACCCTGCTTATTTAACTTATATGCAGAGTACATCATGAGAAACGCTGGGCTGAAAGAAGCACAAGCTGGAATCAAGATTGCCAGGAGAAATATCAATAACCACACATATGCAGATGACACCACCATTATGGCAGAAAGTGAAGAGGAACTAAAAAGCCTCTTGATGAAAGTGAAAGGAGAGTGAAAAAGTTGGCTTAAAGCTCAACATTAGAAAATGAAGATCATGGCATCTAGTCCCATCACTTCATGGGAAATAGATGGGGAAACAGTGTCAGACTTTATTTTTGGGGGCTCCAAAATCACTGTTGATGATGACTGCAGCCATGAAATTAAGACACTTACTCCTTGGAAGGAAAGTTATGACCAACCTAGATAGCATATTCAAAACCAGAGACATTACTTTGCCAACAAAGGTCCGTCTAGTCAAGGTATGGTTTTTCCTGTGGTCATGTATGGATGTGACAGTTGGACTGTGAAGAAAGCTGAGTGCCGAAGAATTGATGCTTTTGAACTGTGGTGTTGGAGAAGACTCTTGAGAGTCCCTTGGACTGCAAGGAGATCCAACCAGTCCATTCTGGGTGTTCTTTGGAAGGAATGATGCTAAAGCTGAAACTCCATTACTTTGGCCACCTCATGCGAAGAGTTGACTCATTGGAAAAGACTCTGATGCTGGGAGGGATTGGGGGCAGGAGGAGAAGGGGATGACAGAGGATGAGATGGCTGGATGGCATCGCCGACTCGATGGACATGAGTTTGAGTGAACTCCGGGAGTTGGTGATGGACAGGGAGGCCTGGCGTGCTGCAATATATGGGGTCGCAAAGAGTCGGACATGACTGAGCGACTGAACTGAACTGAACTGAAGCCACGTAATCTACGGCGGCCAGTGCTAACTAATATACAGACTTACAAATTCTGGGTGTTACTGAATACTACAACCCATTCAAAAATTATATATTATGAAAATGTATTTTAAAAAACATGAAATAATACTAATCAAAGAGAAAAATCATATAAACGCTGGGAGTCAGACATGAGGCTACACCATAATCCCTTGCAAAGTTTTCTAAAGTATATATTGCCAACCCCACACCCACAGTGTGTTATTCAACAAGTCTGGGTTGTGGTCCCAAATTTTGCACCTCTAAAAATAGTTCACAAGTGGCAGTGATACTGAATCATATTTTGTAAATGACTGGTATAGGCTGCTACAAGATGTAAATCAGAACCTATTTAGAGCATTAGTGCTACAGAAACACAAGTCCGTGTGCCTGACTCGCAGTGAGCCCAAACAATACCAAAACATCAGAGTTTGGAAGAGAGAAAATTTTACTGAGGGTCATGCAAAGACATGGATGGCTCATACCTTAAAAAACCCCATAACTCCCTGAAAGCTTTCAGCAAAGCCTTTTTCTAGGAAAGGTAAGGGTGGGGGTGAGGTTAGTTACTGCAAAATTCTGGATGTTAGATCGTTTGTTACTGAAGTCAGGTCATAGGTAAATTACAGAAATGATGTTCTGTAAATCTCTTACCAAATGAATGAATGTTATTCTCCACTCTGACAAGAAAGGGTCAGGTCCCCAGGCACAGTTTTCACCCTCTGAAGTCCAGTCCTGGCCAAGAGAAGGCAGATCTCAGCTGGCAGCTCCCTCAGGGCGAAATCCCCAGACCCTACCCAGCTTGTCATCGCTGAGGGAGCCAGGTGCCCAGGACCCAACCTGCCCTCAGGCTCCTCAGGCCACCCAGAAGCCAGGGGCCAGGTCCCACAGACTGCATCCTATGCAGACTGCCGATGCAACGAGGTCGCAGAAGCTGTGATGGGGGAGTTCATCACCACCTCAAAACCTGAGCCCCACCTTGGCCAGGGCTCTGGAGCCCGGCAGGACACAGCCCCCAACCTGTTCCCTGGGTTCTCCCAGCCTCCCCACTTGCCCCAGGCCTGGTGAGCTAAAGGCTCTCTGGGAGAAGGCGAGGGTACACCTCTTACCTCACTCTCCACCATTGGTTCACTCAGAGGACCACCATTCCCCGGGCCATTAACTGAACAGGGCCACTAACGGTCCCTCAGTGACAAGTGCTTTCTTGGGGCCCACTGAGGCGCCGACCAATGGCTGAGCGTGAGCTCTGTCACTCAGTGACAGTTGCTCAAATGGGGAGGAGCCCACTCGTGCACCCAGTGAAATCGCGGTAAATTTTCTTAAGGTAACCTCACATAACTTGGTGGTCTTGCAGTAAATTTTCTTAAGGTAATGGCAACCCACTCCAGTACTCTTGCCTGGAGAATCCCATGGGTGGAAGAGCCTGGTAGGCTGCAGTCCATGGAGTCGCTAAGAGTCGGACATGACTGAGCGACTTCACTTTCACTTTTCACTTCCATGCACTGGAGAAGGAAATGGCAACCCATTCCAGTGTTCTTGCCTGGAGAATCCCAGGGACGGGGGAGCCTTGTGGGCTGCCATCTATGGGGTCACACAGAGTCGGACACGACTGAAGCGACTTAGCAGCAGCAGCAGCAGCAACCTCATACAACTTCATGGTAACAGCTGCTTAGTGCCGGGTAACCAATGGCCACGTGCTAAGGGCTGTGTACGGCCACACTCTATAATACTAAGAGTGCATTTTAAATATGCACATATACACAGAACACCAAACTCCAAGATTTTAAACTTGGATATCTTGGATAGGGCAGGTTTTCAAAAAGAAGTTTCAAAAATTTATCCAATTTGTTTTAATAATCACCAGGTTTGGGAAATTAACAGCCTAAGAGTATCAAATTAGAAAAAAAAGTTGTTTCATTTCTTTAATTATCTACAACATAAAAACTAGGTAAAGATGTTATTTAGAAAAAGATTCTTTCAAAATTTTCTTAATATGAATTACAAAATTACAATGCCACTGACAATACCAAGTTTTTATAAAGTACACGGTCAGAAAATAGTGTGTTATTTTGAATATATTTGATATTTGTCATTAAAATCCTATGGACATTACTCATTTATTTAAGCCCTTTGATCCTGGGCAGGGTAAATCTCCATTAGCCTAAACCTAGCCAGAGGGAAATCAACAGATAAAGCCACAATACTATCAAAGAAAGCACAAAATAATTTTAAAATGATCATCTGACACACAAAAAACTCTTAACAGTGGTAAGCTTTAGTAGTGTTTCTGTAATGAAATTAATGAATGAAATAATTATTGTTTAAAATATCAGTTATTTATAATAAATATATATAACTTAAAATACAAAAATGACAAATTGATAAATATTTCACATAAATAGTATGTAGATAAAAGTCTATCATAAGCACTAATACAAAGATGCTTGAGAATGCTATATTTTATCTACTGAAAGAACTACAAGTAAAATCAGCTTGAGCATGGGCCAGAATAATAATCAACAGAATGTACAGATATATAAGATAAATATAAAGCCAAATGATCAGTAAAGTAAATCTGAACTGAATACCCAATGCCATTTTCTACGTGTGAACCAAGGCAGCCGTCACTTGATTTCTCCTGGTCTCTTTCTTCAACTACAGAACGTCCCTCAAGAAATTTCTTGCTTAAAGCAGAAACACAACACCCAAGATTTCATGAGTCTCTACCTCTCCTTATAAAACTTACCTGCTTGTCTCCCTCTGTGAAAAGTGAGTACCTCAATCTCTACTTCTCAGTTTCAGTTCTTAGGATGCCTAAGGACAGACTCAGAAACCAACAACCAACCCAATTTAGTAGAGTTCGGTTAATGTATTTGCTGCAGATGTTTCTTCAGTTTCAAGAAAATGCATTATGGTATTAATATTTAAGAATTAGCATATATTAAACCAACTGTTAGAGAGGGCAATGGCACCCCTCTCCAGTACTCTTGCCTGGAAAATCCCGTGGATGGAGAAGCCTAGTAGGCTGCAGTCCATGGGGTCGCTAAGAGTCAGACACGAATGAGCGACTTCACTTTCACTTTTCACTTTCATGCATTGGAGAAGGAAATAGCAACCCACTCCAGTGTTCTTGCCTGGAGAATCCCAGGAACGGGGGAGCCTGGTGGGCCGCCGTCTATGGGGTCACACAGAGTCGGACACGACTGAAGTGACTTAGCAGCAAACCAACTGTTTAGACTGTTTGGACAGATAAACATTGTGAAAGAATCACAATTTCACGATAATCTTTTTTATTATGCTCTTGATCTTCACTTATAATAGCATTATAAATGTATTCCATCTAGTCCCAATGATTTAATAAAAGAAAAAATTAATTATAGTCTAGCTACAAGCAAATGTTTATGTCTCAAAAACATATTTTGTATACAGTTAAATGTAAGGTATTAGAAAAATGGAAAATGACTGAATTTGCTATATATAAGCACATCAGTTATTTGGGCTTTAATTTAAAAAAAAAAAGACAAGGAAAAATTGAGGAGAAAATGTGGCATATAAATCTTTCAGTTTCTGCACAATAAGTTTGAATAAGTATTGTTGTTGTTTTTTTCTGTGTAATATGAAGGTTTTAATAGTATTCTCTCTCTTTAATTCAATATGTGTAGGCAGAATAGGTTTTCCTTATACATAAAGGAAAACATAAAATTAGAAAGATAAAACAGAAGGAAAAAATCAATGAAATAGCACAATGTTAAGAAGTAACGTTTAAGAGGAAATCAAAGGAAGGGAGAGCAGCTAAAAAGACCGAAAGAAAGATAAAGGGCAAAGGATTTAAAAATTAAACAGAAGAGAAAAGATTAAAGAAGGAAAGGCAAAAAGCAATGCAGCAGGATTTAAGAAGCCAGTAAAAAGAAAAGACACGCAGTGATGACAAAGGAATAGCAAGTGCCACAAAAAAGATACTCATAGCAATGAAAAGAATAGAGAAAGAAACAAAGTAACAGCCGTCATAAATTAATTTTAAACAGAATTTGAGAAAGATACAATGTTAATGGGCTTTCACTTGTTTTTTTTTTTTTTTCCCCCACCCTTCTTGGCTCTGTTATTGATGAAAAGAAAAAAATTAATGTTCAGGCACAGGAGATTTAGAACAGTATGTTCAGAGTACAGAGATGCAGCAGGGTTAGTACAAAATGCACTGCCACTGGCAGGTTCTGTGATGCTGTGCGAGGAATTTACTTTTTCTGTCCCACACTACATCTCACAGTTTTCTAATTTACATATTGAAGTCGCTGCCTTATTTCTGAGGTCCTTTGACTAAATGTTGTGACTTTATACACAGCCCATCATTGTCTCTGATTCTGAAATCACTAACTTATTTTAAGGTGAAATAAAATGTATCATAATGGACAAACTGAATTACAAATACACTCACCTTTAAATAATCAGCCTTTCTCAGCAATAGTAACGCCACTGAGAGTTTCAAAAATTTGAGGGGGGTATTTTTAGTTGTCATAATGATGGGAATAGCTAATATTTAATACACAAGAGTGAGGGATGCTAGATTTTTGCAATTTCCTGAGGGACATTCTTTTAGATAAAAACATGTTTACAATCAGTTTAGGTACTGAATGCAAATGGGAAAGAGATGGGAATACCAGACCACCTGACCTGCCTCTTGAGAAACCTATATGCAGATCAGGAAGCAACAGTTAGAACTGGACATGGAATAACACACTGGTTCCAAATAGCAAAAGGAGTACATCAAGGCTGTACACTGTCACCCTGCTTATTTAACTTATATGCAGAGTACATCATGAGAAATGCTGGGCTGGAAGAAGCACAAGCTAGAATCAAGATTGTTGGGAGAAATATCAATAACTTCCGATATGCAGATGATACCACCCTTATGGATGAAAGTGAAGAGGAACTAAAAAGCCTCTTGATGAAAGTGAAAGAGGAGAGTGAAAAAGTTGGCTTAAAACTCAACATTCAGAAAACTAAGATCATGGCATCCCACCCCATCACTTCATGGCAAATAGATGGAGAAACAGTGGAAACAGTGACAGACTTTATTTTCTTGGGCTCCAAAATCACTGCAGATGGTGACAGCAGCCATGAAATTGAAAGACGCTTACTTCTTGGAAGAAAAGTTACAACCAACCTAGATAGCATGTTAAAAAGCAGAGATATTACTTTGCTGAGAAAGGTCCGTCTAGTCAAGGCTATGGTTTTTCCAGTGGTCATGTATGGATGTGAGAGTTGGACTATAAAGAAAGCTGAGCGCTGAAGAATTGATGCTTTTGAACTGTGGTGTTGGAGAAGACTCTTGAGAGTCCCTTGGACTGCAAGGAGATCCAACCAGTTCATCCTAAAGGAAATCATTCCTGAATGTTCATTGGAAGGACTGATACTAAAGCTGAAACTCCAATACTTTGGCCACCTGATGTGAAGAACTGACTCACTGGAAAAGACCCTGATGCTGGGAAGGACTGAGGGCAGGAGAAGAAGGGGACGACAGAGGATGAGATGGTTGGATGGCATCACCGACTCAATGGACATGAGTTTGAGTAAACTCTGGGAGTTGGTGATGGACAGGGAAGCTTGGCGTGCTGCAGTCCATGGGATCGCAAAGAGTTGGACATGACTGAGCGACTGAACTGAACTGAACTCAATGCATCTTTAACAAATGGCTAAATGAAATATAAAGCAAATAAAATATCATCATTCCAATACAGTCCATAGTTCTCCTCTTATTGTGTGTATTTATTTCTATTAAAGGGTAGAGAATATTTTCGGTATGTGGAAAGTAAAGTATGCTGATGTGATTACTTTAAATTTGTACAGTACCTTTTCCAATTAGAACCTCTCTTCTAGCAATGTGAGGGTCAATATTAAGGTAGGTTAGGTCAATGTTAGGGTAATATTAAATAGTAATGTATCAGTAACTACAGATACAGTAACTCATAAAACCTTTACAATGAATTTTTATTTGTGTAAACAATGACAAGTGAAATGCAAATCACTATTGACTGCCATGTACATTGTTCTAAAAAATAATCTAGATTACTTACAAAATGTAAAAACAAGTTAATATGAGCCACTTCGGAAGACAGTTTGGTAGTTTATTGCAAAGCTAAATATAGTTTCACCACACAACCCAGACATTATGCTCTACATTTCACCTAATGAGTCAAAACTATATACACACCAAAGCCTGCACATGAAAGGTTGCTGCAGCTTATGTATAATTGCAAAATGTAGGAGGCAACCAATACATCCTTCAATAAGTCAATGAGTAAACAAACTGTGATAAATTCATGCAAGGGAAGATTGCTGTGCGGTGCTGCGCTGTGCTCAGTCATATATGACTCTTTGTGGCCCCATGGACTATAGCCCTCCATCCATGGGAGTTCCCAGGCAAGAAAACTGCAGTGGGTTGCCATTTCTTATGCCAGTGGATTTTCCTGATCCAGAGATTGAACCTGCATCTCCTAGGGCTCTTGCATTGCAATTCTTTACCTAACTGAGCCACCTGGGAAGCCCCAGGAGGGAAGGTTATAAAGAAATGAATTATCAAACTATGAAAAGACATGGAGAAACCTTAAATAAACATTCCTAAGTCAAAGAAGACTGTCTGAAAATGCTACATATTGCATAATTTCAACTACATGACACTGGAAAAGGTAAAACCATAGACAGTAAGATTAGATGTTGCCAGAGGTCTGGAGGGGAAGGAGAGGGAGAGGAATGAATAGGTGGAACGTGGGATTTTTTTAGGGCAGTGATATTATTCTTTTTTCTTTATTTTTGTTCCCCAACCAGGGACTGAACCCAAGCCCCATGCATTGGGAGCACAGAGGAGTCATAACCACAGGACCAGCAGGGACGTCTCTGCTACACTCTATGATACTATCCTGGTAGATACAAGACATAATGTACTTGTCAAAATCTAC
The DNA here is from genome assembly GCF_055505025.1 of Bos grunniens. Classification (NCBI taxonomy): domain Eukaryota; kingdom Metazoa; phylum Chordata; class Mammalia; order Artiodactyla; family Bovidae; genus Bos; species Bos grunniens. Next base: position 65,874,850 of record NC_141168.1, on the reverse strand, counting down.
AGAACTGTATAACACAAACAAGCCCTAATGTAAACTCTAGAATTTAGTTAATAATAAAATATCAATTTTGGTTCATCAATTGTATCAAATGAACCACACTAATGAAAGATGTTAATAATTGGGGGAATCACTTTGAGGCTGGGAAGTAATATGGGAACTCTCTGTACTTACTGCTCATTTTTTCTGTAAATCTAAAAATTCTCTGAAAATTAAAGTCTTAAATTTTAAAAAGAAGTTAATGATCAGCTTATATGTTCATAATCCTACAATGGAAATTTGACTGAACTGACACCGTATGCCCTGTAAGAATCTGAGCTTACTGTTTGGCTGCATATGTGCCCCTACATGAAACTCCAGTCTTTATTGCTATCCTCACCTCAAATCACACTATAGGGAGGAACTAATAAGCATGGGTGAAGTTAAATACTTTTATTGGGCAACAAGACGTGGTTTTTATTCAGATTTTACTATTATTATTTGAGAGTGTTTCTTTCTCTCTTTCCATGTGTAACTGGATACCTCATACATTTCTGTTGAACATGAAGTAAGAACTTCCAGTTCAAAAAAGAACAGAACACATCTCTTTTCCCTCCATAAACCACACAAACATGACAGCTAAAGACTGTTCAATAAAGGGATAAACCTACAAGAATAGAAAGTTCAAGAGAAGACAAGAGCAACAGCATTTTGGAAGCTGAAAAGCTAACATGTGAGTTATAGTTGATTAAACAAACTTCAAAAAGCTTAATCCTTGGCTAACACTGTGGGCAAGCCAAGAAGTTATTTGATCCATAGCAGAAGCCCCAAACTAGGTAGCTTGAGCTATCTCTGGAGTGAGACTGAAGACATTTAAGACAGAAGTAGGCTCTTTTGCTTTCCCTCTCCTACTCTACAGAGCTAGACAACACTCCTCCCCATCCCATGCAGAAACTCACTTTACTATCTAACACCATTTTTTCCTTTGTATTAATTGATTTGCTTGTTTTCTTATGTTGCCTGATATCAAACACATTGTTTTTACATCTTATTTGGAAGAAAGATAGGCAAGGAGTGGGGAGCAGAGGAGGAAGGCAAGGAGAAAGAGAAGGGAGGGAAGAAGGAAATCAGCAAAACGTAATAGATTCAAAATTGGGATCAACTATCACGTGTGAAATATACAGCTAGTGGAAAGCTGCTATATAACACAGGGAGCCCAGCCTGGAACTCTGTGATGACCTAGAGGGGCAGAATGGGTTGGTGGATGGAGGCTCATGAGGGAGGGAATATTCTAATTTTGACTAATTCATGTTGTTGTACAGGAGAAACCAACACAACACTATAAAGCAATTTTCCTCCAACCAAAGAAATTTTTAAAAAATGGGATCAGAGATAACTTCAGTGTATTAAATGATGAGGAGAGAAACAGTAGTAGGAGATAGCATTTATTAATCAAGTAATGGGGCTTCCCTGGTGGCTCAGATGGTAAAGAATCTGCCTGCAATGCAGGAGACCTAGGTTCTATCCCTGGGTTGGGAAGATCCCCTAGAGAAGGGAATGGCAACCCACTCCAGTATTCGTCCCTGGAGAATCGTTGGACTGTACCAATATCACCTTTGTGTTCTCAGGGACCTAAAAGGAATAGGGTGGGGGTGGGGCACATCAAAAGAGCACATAGACCTTCTTTTTCCTTCCTGTTATATTTTACCTGAGCTAAAGCAAAACTTCCTCAATAAATATACGTTTATAAACATACATTTATCTGCAAGAAATTCTCTACAAAGAATCAATACAATCAAGAAAAGAATAAGCAATTATGTTGAGCCACAAGTGAAATAAGGAAAAAGAATATCTTTAATCATTTAGTGAGCTCTAAAGACTTAAAGGATAAAAAGTAATACAGGCAAAAATAATCACTTTCTCAAGAACAAAATTACCTACGTTTTTTGGCCCACAAAGCTCCCCTAAATAATGATCAAAATATAAACTAAATTTTATGGTTTTCTTCATTTTTATAGATAACAAGGTCATCTAGTATTAGATGATACCGGTTATTTAGGATAATAAGGAAAATATTCTCAGGTTATCACTGATCTAGTTAGAGAAAGAAAATAGAGTACACAAGTCTTTCTCCAACTCTACTGAATATGCTTCCCTCAAAAGAGGTGGGAGAGAGTATACCTGTGTGGGATTTACTTCCACATATAATATAAAAGGGTTACTGTTCAAATCTATGCATCATTGATATGTATCTTCCATTTTTGTGAAGGATAAGTTCAATAGACATACTTTAAGTTAGAGAAAAATAATAAAAGGCAATTGCCTAACTGTAACAGGATAAAAGGTATTTAATTATCATAATTTTGAGATTTAACTTTTTCATGCGAATGATAAAATATTTTGAAAAGTAAATGCTATATATAACAGAAAAGCTGTTTCAATGGATGCACACACAACTTTGGTGTATGGTAATCAAGTGAATCAATCATAAGACAAAGTTATCATGAAATAGAGTTAATTAGGTATAGGCTTGGGGTATGGCAGATGGAAGGTGTAACATATGAAAGGAAGTTAAGCACTTTTTTGAATTCTGATTTTCTGGGTGGTTCCCCTTGTCATATAATGAACTATTACATTTCATTTCTGAATAACTGAGGAGATTAAAGCATTCAACTGTAGCTCATGAATTACTCTGAAAGCTATTCAGAATTTAAATGTTATAACTGGTGGTCTCTCATTTTTCATTGTCTAATTAATGAGTTTATGAATAAACAAATGCATTCAAATATTGCAAAGAGCAGACCAGAAATGCACCCCCAATTCATTCATTCATTCAGTTAGTCATTCATTCACTATCTACTGATCTATAAAGGGTCAGACCTTACCCTAAATGACAGCCTGAATAAGATACACATTTTATGCCCCTATGGAATTCACAAGTCAATATGAAAACAGACATTAAACAAACATATGAAGTGTTTGTTACCAATAACAAAGTAGATGAATGAGCTGTGGAAATGAACAAAAGCATAGATGAAAACGGAGTTATTTTAGAGAGGGAGGTCGGCAAAAGCTCCCAGAGAAAGAACCATTTAAACAGAGCAGGCCAAGCATGGAAAGGAACATTTCAAACAGTGACAACAGCAAGTGCAAATAACCTGATTCAGGGAGGGTTGCAAGAACTAAAAGAAAGCCAGTGACACCAGGGAGAGCGAGCGAGGGAGGAGGAGGCAACAGATGAGAAGGAAAGCTAGGCCAGAGTCATTACTGAGGGTCTTTCAAAGCCAAGGTAAGAAGCTTATATTTTATACCAACTACATTTAAAGGCTTTAACACCAAGGAGTACATGATCTAATATTCTTAGTACAGCATCATGACTGTGCTCCATAGCAAATAAATTAGATTTCTTGTGAGGATTCTAAGCTGTTTTGGGCACCATGAGAACTTTCATTAGTCTGCTGCTGCTGCTGCTAAGTCGACTCTGTGCGACCCCATAGACGGCAGCCCACCAGGCTCCGCCGTCCCTGGGATTCTCCAGGCAAGAACATTGGAGTGGGTTGCCATTTCCTTCTCCAGTGCAGGAAAGTGTAAAGTGAAAGTGAAGTCACTCAGCAGCGACCCCATGGACTGCAGCCTTCCAGGCTCCTCCGTCCATGGGATTTTCCAGGCAAGAGTACTGGAGTGGGGTGCCATTGCCTTCTCCGTTCATTAGTCTACTGAAGCCTATAAATCCCCCCTTGGAATAATATCTATAAACACATGAGATAAAATACATGCAGTTACAAAGGAAACCAATTATATTGAAATTCATTTCTATCAAGAACCCCTTGAGGCAAAGAACACAGGGTAAATAATATCTGCAATGACCGTAAGTGCTAGTAGAGTTAGAAGGCAACTGCACTGGAGAGGAGTGGGTGGTTTCAAGAAAATACTGGGATTTTTGGATTCTTTGCTTTTTAGGTAGGTCCAAAATATTGAGCATGGATAAAATGTGAGTGTGTTTTCTTTTCAGTCAAACTCTTCTGAACTATGTATTTGTTTATTTTAAAGAGTATTTTCTCTCTTACAGAACCAAAATGTTTATATTAGAGAATTTTTCTAATAGAAATTGTCCTATAGGCAGGCAATCCTTCAGTCTGTGATCATTAATTGATTATAACAGTAAACACTAATGACAAGAGCTACATTTATTGAGCACTTACTATGTTGCAGGTATTAAGCAAAGTGCTTTACATTGCCAAGTCCGGTTTAATTCCCACAACAACCCTTTGAGATAGAGGCTTTATTATTACTCCCTTTTTACAAATGAGAAAAATTAAAGCTCAGAGATATTAAGTCACTTGCCCAATACCACACAGCTGGTAATTGTCAGTCCTGGGAATGGAGGCCCAGACTAAATCTAGAGTCAGGAGTGACAGAGCATCCACTAACTGTTCATCAGGTTGACTATAATTGGAAACTAAAGATGTATAAGCCAGGGCCCAGATCTTAAGGTGCCAACAAAACAGGTTTTAAGTATAACAAACACATATATATTGTTAGTGGGATATGGGAGACTGTAAAAATATGCACTTAGTTAGCACTAAGTATTCAGCAAAAGAAGAGCTCTTGAATTTTGTAGGAAATGTTTCAGGGCAAGTATAAGACTAGAATCATTTATTTAAAAAATCAGGTAAACTTTAGATAAGCTTAAAGGTGGAGGAAGTAACTTTGGTATGAAAGCCATGAATCATATGAAGTATTAGGGTATAGTAAAAAAAAAAAAAAAAAGATAAACATAATGGTCGAAAGTCTAGATTTTTAACTTCCTAGCAGTGACATTTTAGAAAACTGCTCAAACTCCTCTGACATTCAATATTCTCATTGCAAAATGTGTTTTAAAACTTCTACTTAAAATTATATGGATGTATGTTGCAAACCAAAAAAGTAGCTTCCATTAGCAGTTTTATACATATATTAAACAGCATGGGAACTGCCTTCTCTTCATTTTGCCGAAAGGCAGACACCTCATATAATGTTGTTTCTGTTTGTCTCTCTTTTCTGACCCAGCCCCAGTGAAGAATGCGACCATACATTATATGATTCTTTATTGTCTTTCATTTGGAACTTTTTTTTTTTTCTTTTCTCTTTGTGTAGTATAAGTTTTGTTGGTCCTGGGGTTTTTTGCTGTTGTTGTTGTTGTTTTTAATTTAATTTTTATTGAAGGATAATTGCTTTTGGAACTTATTTCTACACATCTATGAAATCCTAAAGGCAAACCTAACCCGAAGCACCCTCTTTCTTCCAGTCACCCTATTCGTAGAATCCAGTTCCATCAGACCAGCTTCTGAGTGATGAGGATAATGGCTAATAATGGCTTAATGCGTTATTCCCTCGAAAGTATGTATGTTTAATAATAGTCCCCAACGTCCTATAGCTAAAAATTGAAAAGTAAAATAATTTCACATCTTCTAGAAATAATGAGAAGGAAAGCTGAAATTCTGGGACAGGAGGGCCACTGGGTCTTCATTAAATCACATTGCTCAGGAGCTGCAGCCTTTCTGAGGACACTATAATACGTTAACCAGTAGTAAAATAACCAATATTAAAATCAGAGCGAAATATCAGTTAAGAGTCTTAGGATGTTGCTGTCAAATAACCAGTTCAGCAATCAGCATTTCAAGACTAAAAAGGAAGGCTTTGATCTTTTGTGTGTGTTAGTCACTCAGCCGTGTCTGACTCTTTGTGACCTCATGGACTGTAGGCCGCCAGGCACCTCTGTCCATGGAGTTCTCCAGGCAAGAATACTGGAGTGGGTTGCCACTTCCTTCTGCAGGGATCTTCCCAGCCTAGGGATCAAACCCAGGTCTCCTGCATTGCAGTCTGATGCTTTACCATCTGCACTTCTAGGGAAGCCCTTTGATATTTTAAGATTTCTTAATAAAGAGACAACATTAAAATAGCAACATGTATGAAACCTGAATGGTGGTGGGTACATGGATTCTGCTAAATTGGTTTCTGTATATTTTTGTATGTTTTAAGCATTTCTTAACCTGAAAGTGAAAAATTGTAAAATCAAAAATAAAAAAGTTTTTATTACAATGGATACAGAAATATGTTCAACAACTAATTCCAGTGTTAATATTTCTCATCTTGCACCTTACTACTAATCCTCTGGCAACTAAGTATGTCAGGTTGTATAAGACACATCTGGATGAAACAAAGCACTTTATCTCAAATTCTTAAGAATTCAAGACCTAGGTTAAGATATTGCTTTGAGGACTTCTAAAACCAAAAATTTTAACAAAAGTATCACAACTTAGTAGGGTTTTTTTTAGCCTAATAATATAGCCAATAAAACTGCATTGATACAATTTGCCAAAACGATAATAAATAATGTAATGCACACAAATAGTATCATGTAAACCAGATATTTCAAGAAACGACACTAATTTATAATCAATTTTATAATTTACAGTTTTCAGAGAACTTTCAGCTGTATTATTTCACTTAATGGTAAAAACTATAGCTTGTATATTCTGTAGGGAAAAGAAAAAAAAAGAGTTAATTCAGCACAAGTCTCGACATGCCAGCTGATAAAGCTAGCCTTTGGCATAGTTTCAGTTAAAGACGGCTTTCTTGAGTTAACTTGTTGAAATTGCTCAATATGCTAATTGTATAAATGATGGCTTGATATAAGATTGTAATAATTTATTTATATTTTTCTACAAAGTTTGACAGTTTAATAGTCAACAGTTCCATGCTTCCACATTTGAACATAAATTTCAATCTGAAAACAAATGATTAGAGAACAAGAGGCAGCAAAAACTAAATAATCACGTCATCTGATCACTGTACAGATTGAAACTTGATGCAAAAGTGCTATATTTAAAATATACTTAAATTATACAAGGATAATTTCCAAACTACTTTTCAAAAAAGGTGCAAATATTTTTTTTTAAAAAGCAAACACAGCCCAAGAGCCTGGACTTCTGTGATACAGACCTCTACCACCACCCCCCAGTTCTGAGGATCCCTGCAGGCAACCAACTGCTGTATCTGTGGAATGTGCTCTTTGAACTGTACAAAAGCCTTCAGCCCTTCCTGCATTCTGCAAACAAAAACTGCCAAGTGCAATTATTTCTCTGATTTAACGTAATACAAATGTTACTTCTCTGCCCTCAACTCCCCTACTACTAGTGATGGCCTATAATATATACATTTTTATAAATACCCTGTAAAAGATTCATTTTCCTAATCAAAATTGAATTTGTTTTAGAAGTGTAATAGTTCAACTGAATATAATATAAAATTCAACAGGCACCATATTCCCTTTTGTGTATATGTTTTAAGAATTCTATTTCTATAGACGGATTCAAGGATTGAATGGGATTAGTTCTTTTAATTATATGACTAGGATCTTTAGCTTGAAATCTTTCTTACAAAAAAAAAAAAAAAAAACGACAAACACAATAGTTGTTTATATTCAATTCATTTACCAAAAAAACTCATTTGAGCTAGTAAGAATATGTCCTTTCAAATGTGAATATCTCTTGATATTCAGAAGAAAATGAAAAGTAAAAGGCAAAATAATTCCTAAGATAGAGTTGTGTAGATATTTAAACTCACCTACTAGTTAAATGTTAGAATAGTGCATTCTCCTAGCCTAGATCCAACATAAGCTGCTTTTCTTCACTGAGCATATCCTTGGCATTATGCATACCTGAGCATTTTTCTTTCTGAAACAATAATATTGAATCCAGTACTGAAGAGTTAGTTCTATTTTCCATGAACATTAATGTTTCCGACTATTGGTGTGTATAAACAAATTATTAGCTGCATCACTTCATTGGAAAATATTTGAAGTTTTGTAAAATTAAGTTATGAAGATTTAAGATACTATCACTTATTTTGTACCCCAAAATAATTATCAAGTAGAATCAACCATTATAGGAGATTCTAGGAAAACGTAAGACATGCTTTTTTCCAGAAAAACTTAACAATCAAGTTGAAGGGAGAAAGACACAAATACATAAAGCAACTAGAAAATAAGAAACAATAAACATGATGCATATTTGTCACTATTAATTAAAAGTACTTTGTTCATTTCATGGCCTATTTAAATGAAGTTTGACCTCATATCCTTTTTGAGAACCAGAGACATCTTAGGGTGTTACAAACAAAGCTGAGCTAAACTGGATTAGAAGTTGTATCATCCTACAGATAAGGATTCCTCTATTCTTTCTATCAAACATTTTATTTATCAGTCTTATCACTTCTTCTCATTGATGACATAAAAGATTTTTTAGCTACTTAGTTCATATATTATTTTATTTTTCTTATTGATGCTGTTGTCTAACAAAGGATAGTTAAAAACTGATGCTTCAAAGTCAGACAGGTGAAGGTTCAAATTCTGGTTCTATAACAATAACTGGAGCAGCTACTTAACTGTTCCAAGTCTCAGGTACATCTTCTGCAAAATGTACACAGGTGACATAAAGGAAGGTGTCATTGACAACTCTGAAGGCTCATAGTCTCAGAGAAGCTGTGCTTGAACTGTGTCTTGAAGGACAGTAGGGGGTTCATCTACCACAAAGGCAGAGGAGTATTTTCCAACAAAAAGAGCAAAGCACACAGAGGCGTCAAGTGCAAGGTATCTTTGGGGAATCACTACACAAAGAGCAGTTCTAAAACATTTCAGGTTGCAAGAGGTTAGGATAAAGAGGGCTAATATGTATATTATTCTTTTGTGCTTAGATTGTACATAAAATATAATTACAAAGTTTGAAGTCTTAGGATCACCCAGATTTTTGCCCCATGCATCCATTATCAAGTCCTAGAGAAGGAACAATATGCACACAAGCCACAAAACACAAAAGAACTCAAAGCCATTAATTAATGAAATCACGTCAGAGTAAGTGAAGTAAAAAAGAAGAGTCCAAAATATACTGAGTAGAAAAAGATGACACTAGAGGGGACAAGCATGGTCCAAACATCCAACCAGTCCATTCTAAGGAGATCAGCCCCGGGATTTCTTTGGAGGGAATGATGCTGAAGCTGAAACTCCAGTACTTTGGCCACCTCATGTGAAGAGCTGACTCACTGGAAAAGACTCTGATGCTGGGAGGGATTGGGGGTAGGAGGAGAAGGGGACGACAGAGGCTGAGATGGCTGGATGGTATCACTGACTCGATAGACTTGAGTCTGAGTGAACTCCGGGAGTTTGTCATGGACAGGGAGGCCTGGTGTGCTGCGATTCATGGGGTCACAAAGAGTCGGACATGACTGAGCAACTGAACTGAACTGACTGACAGAATACTCTGAAGAGTTAGTTCATATTTTACCCTAAGGTCAAGAGAAAACAAATGCAAAATTTTAAGAAGAAAATAAATATTATCCAATCTTTTTTTAAAAGGCAAGTTGCTACCCTGTGAGTCAGAAGGCAGCATTAAGATAAAGGGCATTAAGAATTTAGTAAAACAGGTAGTCACTGCAGTGATCCAAGTGAATGTTTTAGACTAGCGTAGTATCACTGGGAGGTAGAAAAAGAAAAACATTTTGATCAAATTTGGAGATTTAATTAATGAGACTAGGATACTTTGGCCACCTGATGTGAAGAGCTGACTCATTAGAAAAGACCCTGATCTTGGGAAGATTGAAGGCAGGAGGTGAAGGGGACGACAGAGGATGGGATGGTTGATGGCATCATTGACTCAATGGCCATGAGTTTGAGCAAGCTTCAGGAGATAGTGAAGAACAGGGAAGCCTGGCATGCTGCAATCCATGGGATCACAAAGACTCTGACATGACTGAGTGACTGAACAACAACAAAGGAGAGTAAACAGAAGAATAAAGGAGATGTTCAAGCAACCCAATGTTAGTGATCCAACATTTCTGACATAGGCAACTGGGAGTATAATGGTGCTTGCTATTCAGTAAGACATAACACAGCATAAAAGAAGCATATTTTCCATCATATTTTTATAGGTGAGACAAGAGTTGACAATGAGCTGAATTTTAGATGGATCCCTGTGGGACATTTAAGTAAAGATAACAAGAAGAAAGTTGTAAATGCAGATCTCACACTCAGAGGTAAAATATGAGCTAGAGATGCAAAAGTGGGAGCCCCAACACTAAAAGTGGCAATCAGAGCTCTGGTAGTAAGGGAGCTCATCTAAAATAATGAACACACAAAATGAAAAGATGAAGAGAGAATACAGGAAAATACCTATATTTATCAATGGGCAAAGGAAAGACTCACAAAAGAGACTTAGGAAAAGGAGTAAGTGGGAGAATATGCCATGAGAACATGAGCTGATAAAATAAGGAAGCAGTCAGCTGTGTTAAGTATTTCAGGAAAGGCAAAGGACAGAAACCGCCCTAAGATTTATCAACACTAATATCACTGAGAGACTTCTGATTAAGCACAGCAGTCTGTTGTTGTCCTTCAGTTGCTCAGTAGTGTCCAGCTCTCTGCTACCCCATGGACTGCAGCATGCCAGGCTTCCCTGTTCTTCACCATCTCTTGGAGTTTGCTCAAACTCATGTCCATTGAGTCAGTGATGCCATTCAACCATCTCATCCTCAGCCTTCCCCTTCTCCTCCTGCCTTCAATCTTTCCCAGCATCAGGGTCTTTTCTAAGAGTCTGCTCTTTGTGTCAGGTGGCCAAAGTATTGGAGCTTCAGTACTAGTTCTCCCAATGAATATTCAGGGTTGATCTCCTTTAGGATTGACTGGTGGGATTGCCCAGGGACTCTCAAGAGTCTTCTCCAGCACCACATTTCAAAGGCATCAATTCTCCAGTGTTCAGCCTTTTTTTATTGTCCAGCTCTCACATCTGTACATGACTAATGGAAAAACCATAGCTTTGACTACATGGATCTTTGTATGCAAGTAATGTCTATGCTTTTTAAGACGCTGTCTAGGTTTATCATTGATTTTCTTCCAAGGAGCAAGCATCTTTTAATTTCATGGCTGCATTCACTGTATGCAGTGATTCTGGAGCCTAAGAAAATAAAGTCTGTCACTGTTTCCACTGTTTCCCCAACTATTTGCCATGAAGTGATGGGACGGGATGCCATGATCTTCGTTTTTAGAATGGTGAGTTTTATGCCAGCTTTTTCATTCTCTTCTTTCACCTTCATCAAGAGGCTCTTTAATTCCTCTTTGCTTTCTGCCATAACGATGGTGTCATCTGCATATCTGAGGTTATTGACATTTCTCCCTGCAATCTTGATTCCAGCTTGTGCTTCCTCCAGCCCAGCATTTTGCATGCACAGCAGTCTAAACACATGTAATTACATTCACTCCTTTACAAAGTACTAATAAAGTGACAATACAAGAATGAAAAGTTATGAACCCATGAAAAGGATCCTAGCTGAAGGGGTGACACCCAACAAGACATGACAACACATCTTTGTATGCATTACATGGTCTAATACATATCTTCAAAGAAACTTGTTCAAGGAATCAATCAGTACATTATTCAATCATGTAGTCCCCTCTTGTAGAAAAGGAAACTGTTCCAGGAGTCAAAAAAAAAAAAAAAATTCAGAAGAGAAATTACACAGGCATTACACTCCAAGAAAAATTCTCAAAGCTGATGACAATAGCCCTGTCTCTCTCTGAGTGAACTCAGAAACTACTATATTTACATTTTTAGATTTTTTAAGGTAAATAAGTACCTACTATAATATAGCATAGTTTATTTTCTCTCTCTTTTTTTTTAATTCAAAGGTGGGACTTGAAGAAAATGATCTTTGTTAATTAAGCAAAATATAGTTCCTTTGAGTTATAAAAAGAGCAAACCCAGAAAACTATGCTGTGTTACAGTAGGGACTTGTCATCAGTTTTGAGAAACTTTTTTCTGGGGTATTATTCCTGTTACACAGGACGATACTAATTTCTCAGCTATTATAATTCATACTCATTTCATTTCAATGTGATCTTCCAAAGGATTGCACTTCAAGGCAAAAGCTTCCATTCACCTTGTAGTACAGTGTAAAGAGGCAATACACTTTCTGAGAAAGTCCAAATCAATTCATTCACCCAATATGTATTAAATGTGGACTGTGCACCAGTACTAATCTGAGCAGTAGGGACACAGGGTTGACTGTGGTATATAGAAATTTATACAACACTGCATGAAAAGTACTGAGTGGAAAACAGGATGGCATCTTATCACACTGATTCTTAAAATCTAATAGCAAACAAAAATTACTGTTTTTAATATTTTCATTAACCATCATATTCATCAGCATTCATCTCTATAATGAAACTATTGAGAAATTACATTTCTTAAAACACCTCAATTCATGATATATTAGATTTAAATTCAAATATAACTAGATTTAAAATAAGACAAATTTAATCTCAGATCACTTTAACCATAAGAAAACAGGAACACAATAGAAATGCTATTTTTAAACTGCACAACAAAGCTAAAATTTTCTTTTGCACAAAGATTCTAAGACCCAGTTAAGTGAAAAGGTTTTTGAGAAATTAACAAGCTGGCAATAATTGAAGGCTCAATTAAAATGTACCTGTACTAAGGGTTTACTCTGAAAAATCAACATTAAATTTTGAGTTGAAATTTGGTTTGTTAGTTCAAAACACACTTGTTGGTTGAGAGAAGACTGTCAATATCTACAATGAAAAAAGAGGGAGACAGAGTAACATGTGTAGCAACATGCACTTCTCATCTGAAGAGGGAAACTAAAGGTTGACTAGATTAAGATTAATTAAAGATCCTGGTGGGGAAAAGGGCAATGAGAAATGGAAATTATTTTTTTAAATAGTGGTAACAGATAAACTAACTGAATTCTTTCTTTAAGAAAAATATTGACTTATCTCACTAATAGGATCAAACCTAAGACTTGAGATTAAAGGTCTTCCTTTGGTCATCCTAAGCTTCCCTGATAGTTCAGTTGGTAAAGAATCTGCCTGCAGGAGACTCTGATTTGATTCCTGGGTTGGGAAGATCCACTGGAGAAAGGATAGCCCAGTATTCTTGGGTTTCCCTTGTGGTTCAGCTTGTAAAGAATCTACCTGCAGTGGGGGAGACCTGGGTTCGATCCCTGGGTCGGGAAGATCCCCTGGAGAAGGGAAAGGCTACCCACTCCAGTATTCTGGCCTGGAGAAGCCATGGAGGGGTCACAAAGAGTCTGACATGACTGAGCGACTTTCACTTGGTCATCCTACCAATACTAACTTTTTCTGTTCTTACATTGAACAGAAAATATAAATATCTTAGTATTACTGACTAAAAACTATAAAATAAAAGCATATGCCACTTTAATAAAACTCAGTGGGAGTGGCACAAAGCAAATGTTTGGAGCAATTCACCATTTTGCTTAGGATCAAATCTTTAATAAGAATATCACGAGTGTGTAACTCTATCAGTCAAATTATATAAACTTTCCAAACTATCTCAGTATATAATGCCATTGGGTGATTAAATATCAAAATCAAATATATGCAATGACTCTTGTTATACAGGTAAGAACAGAACTCTAGTAAATAGATTTCAAAAAATAGAAAGAAGCTACTTTAAATGTATGGTGGGAGAGCTTACATGACTTGTAATGGACACTAGAATGAGCACTGTGCAGCAATATAATCAATTAATTAATAAGCAATATAATTAATATGCTTAATCCAAGAGTGAAAACAATAATAATGGAAGCTCTTTACTTAATCTAAATGCCAGGAGCTCTCGCCATTAAATTTTCCCCAAATCATCTGGCCCTAAGCTTTACATAATGCTCTTTAAAAAAAGCAACATTTATACTCTGTACTTGAGTATGATTTATAATGAAATAAAAAGTATCACTTTGTGATATAACTCAATTAGACATATAGCAGTACATTGTAAAAATAAAGATGTAGTATTCTAAAACTCAGATATTCTACTGTAAGTTACAACCTTAACAAAAGTCTCAAACATGTACACAAAAAGAAATATACAGATACATTCACTGCATTAGTGTTTGGAATAATTAAAAAACTGAAAACAGTTGAACTGTTCATTTACTGAAGAAGGATTTTTTTTTTTTTGAAGAAGGATTTTTAAATAGCTATGCTTGAATGAAACCATGGAATGTTTGGAGCAATTAAAACCTAAGTATTATCCACAACAATGGTAAAAACAGAAAAAGACAATTTCAGTGTTGGCAAGAAATGGAGAAACATTGATGCATGAGTTGATGGGACATCATGCGTCAATGATGGGACAGTAAATTGGGATATAAACTTTATAAGACTGCATGGCAGTGTCTACTAATGTTGACAGTGACACTACATAAAGGTAACTAAGGATATAGACACTAAGGGCTTCCCAGGTGGCTCAGTGGTAAAAGAATCCACCTGCCCATGCAGGAGACCTGGGGTCAATCCCTGGGTCAAGAAGACTGCTTGGAGCAGGAAATGGCAACCCACTCTAGTGTTCTTGCCCCGAAAATCCCATGGACAGAGGGGCCTGGTGGGCTACAGTCCATAGTATAGTATAGTGAAGTCAGTCATGTCTGATTCTCTGTGATCCCATGGACTGTAGCCTTCGAGGCTCCTCCATCCATGGGATTTTCCAGGCAAGGATATGGACTGGGGTCAAAAGAATTGGACATGACTGAGCAACTAAGACAACAAAACTGAGCAACTTTTCCAACAAAGGTCTGTCTAGTCAAAGCTATGGTTTTTTCAGTAGTCATGTATGGATGTGAGAGTTGGACTACAAACAACGCTGAGTGTCGAAGAATTGATGCTTTTGAACTGTGGTGTTGGAGAAGACTCTTGAGAGTCCCTTGGACTGCAAGGAGATCAACCAGTCCATTCTAAAGGAGATCAGTCCTGAATATTCATTGGAAGGACTGATGCTGAAGCTGAAACTCCCATACTTTGGCCACCTGATGCGAAGGACTGACTCACTGGAAAAGACTGTGATACTGGGAAAGATTGAAGGCAGGAGAAGAAGGGGACGACAGAAGAAGAGATGGTTGGATGGCATCACCGACTCAATGGACATGAGTTTGAGTAAACTACGGGGGTTTGGTGATGGACAGGGACACCTGGCGTGCTGCAGTCCATGGGGTCGCAAAGAGTCGGACATGACTGAGTGACTGAACTGAAATGAGCAACTAAGCACACAACAGACACTAAGTTGACACAATGATGTAGATATTTTATCATACAAAATTTCTCCTCCAAGCTATACAGATATGCATAAAAATATGAAAAGGATATATACAAATGTCCTAATAGTGAAAACAATACAAATATCCCAAAGTCAAGTGTAAATAAACAAACAGTGGTATATTCACATAATGGAATACTATATAGCACTCAGAATAGACCCTTAACTACACACAACAACGTGGAGGAAGCATGTAAACCTAAAAATGTCAGACACACACAAAAGACTATGTACTAAATGATTCCATTCATATAACGTTTCAAAGCACAAAACTAATCTATGTGTTAGGGGTCAGAATACTGATTCCCTGGCAGGGGTGGGGAGGGATAGTAACTTCTGAGTGGGAGCTTCTGAGACCTGGTAGTGTGCTATTTCTTTAGCTGGGTACTGATTACACAGATCTGTCCATTCTGTGAAAATTCACCACAATGTTCATATATAACTTCTGCAGTTATCAGTATGTAACTGCAAAACTCATAAATGTACAAGGTTTACTTTAATACTAGCTAACTTAAAAAACCTAAGAAATCAGACCTGTGTTTATCACCATGGATAAGGCCCCTAAATATAATTTTTGAAAGCAAAACTTCTTCAGAAGGGCAGATTTAATATGATGTCACTCACATAAATGTTAAAATCACAAAAAAAGAATAAGAATACAGATAAACACCAAATTCAGTAAATTTCTCTAGAGAGAGAGAGACAAGAAGAGAGCACACAGTTTTTGCTTTATTTGTGGTATTGTATTTTTTAAAAAAAGAAAGACAGATTTGAATATAACAAAATATTCACATATGTCAAATTTGAATATGTGAGTGCTTACTGTGTTATCTTGTGTATTTCCACAAGATTTTAAAATAAAAATCTTAAAGAGAGTTACCACTTTGGATTCTAGAGTGAAGAGAATCTTTAAAATAATTTTCAGGGAAAGACATTCTTAACCAATTTGCCCAGATCAGCTGACCAAGAAATGCTTTTATATATAGCTTAAGTATCTGAGATAGTGGATGGCTATTTATTTAGGTAAAAAATCTACTAAAATATACTCTCTATATTGAAAAGTGGTACAGTCTTACTTGCAAAAAGATAAGTTGGTCCTTTTAAGTTGTACAATAATAAAAATTATTGAACATTTAAGAGAGTTCAGCAGAAATGATCTTTAGGAGAAAATATACCTTCAAACTATATGCATTTTCCCCAAGGCCACTATGTTGTTCTCATACTGTTCTATTGGGCTATAATAAAAATGAAGCATTTAAGTGATAATTGCATGGGTAGAATCATCACCTCCACGAAACTATTAATAGATCATCGATACTCCCACTAAGGGCTTCCCTGGTAGCTCAGCTGGTAAAGAAACCACCTGCAATGCAGGAGACCCTGGTTCGATTCCTGGGTCGGGAATATCCCCTGAAAAAGGGATAGGCTACCCACTCCAGTAGTTGTGAGCTTCCCTGGTGGCTCAGCTGGTAAAGAACCGGCCTGCAATGCAGGAGACCTGGGTTTGATCCCAGGGTTGGGAAGATCCCCTGGAGGAGGGCATGGCAACCCACTCCAGTATCCTGGCCTGGAGAATCTCCATGGACAGAGGAGCCTGGTGGGCTGCAGTCCATGGGGTCACAAAGAGTCGGGACATGACTGAGCGAATAAGCACAGCATGGCACATACCCACTAAAAAATAGTCATTCATCCCAGGAATATCCAGTCCCTTTTTTCAGATATCACTTTGCATCATTAGCTTGGAAGTAGACTCAAAAGGGTAATTAATCCTTCAAATGGATTTGGAGATTACCATCTATTTTGTGTTTAATAAGTTTTGTCTTTACTATCTTAAAATAGAAGAGATATACAGGACTACAAAAGTTTTAACTAGTTTGCCTTTTTTAAAAAATAATAAGCACTTAAAACCAATAGGTCAGGCTTTTGTGATAAGGTACATAGCTGGATGAGTTTTAGCCTTGCATTTAAGTATTCTGTTTCTTTGTTACAATCCTCCCTTGAGGGTCTGAGAGCAATCCATTCATTAAGATTCTAGGGAGTCATTCGGCAGTCACAAGACACATTCAGGTGGGTTACTTTCTTAAGACATTAACAGCTGCTTTTGCAAAAAAGCTTACATCATTGTAAGAGAACATGGATATTACACCTCATTTTGTTGAATTACTATCTTACAAAGATTCAAATCAGTTAGGAAGACAGCTGTAAAAAGCTTCCCTAAGAAACTGGTACTTTGTTATCTAATGAAAACTAAATCCCATGAATATCAATTTTTTGGGAAGATTCAACTCCTCCTCTTTTTTTTAAATTATTTTGTTTTCCATATTCCTATATAGCCTCTCAAATTGACCAAAGCAAATCTTTTTGAACCCCCCAAAAATGTAGGATATATATCTATATATCATCCTCTGATATATCATTGAAGGAGGAAAAAATTCCTCTATTGCCTGCTGGGAATTTGTAAAAGAAACATAAACATTCTTTAGATCTTCTTTTAAGAATTTATAAAAATTCCAGGTAGGTTAATATAAAGTTACAGAAATACTAGGCCACAAAGAAATAATAACTTTTTAAGTATTTCCATGCGGTGATAGAAATCATATTTCCTGAATTATGGAACTATATCCTTTCCAGAATAATTATCTGCTTCAGAATTTAATAAATAGAATAAATTACTATGTATTGCACACTGCTATATATAGAGACAAAGATGGAGACATATATAAACACATACATACATGAAAACATACGCACGTACTTATATTTAACAAACATTTCTACATGCATAGAAAAGGTAAGAGATCTCTACTATTAAGTGCCTATTCTGTGCCACGTATTTTTAAAGTTTGATCATTCAATCTTCACAAAACCCTATATGAAAATCATTTTTTTCACATATAAAACTTACCAAGATCAATATAAAAAATATATGGCTGAACAAACCCAGGTGTGTCAAATGCAAAAATGATCTTTCTTCCACGGTATGCTTAAAGTAAGTTTTAGGCAAATTTTAAGTATTGTGTGGTATCACTTTAACATAGAAAAAAATTCATTCTGGCATTATGAAGAACCATAGCTGGTTTTTCAAACAAAATCTGATTTTATTCCCAAAATTTCAATATGGCAAAAGAAAAGTTGTTACAAAGATAATTCTTGGTTGAATATGTTAAAAATGTAATTCCCTGGTAATCTGGGTTTTGGCCAAGACAAATCAAAATCAAAGATATTTTACAAATGCCAAGTTTTCAGGGAAACAAAAAAAATGCAATAGCAACAGATGCATTCTCCCTAGACATTTGTGTTGAGCCTAGCCATATCCAGAGTTTGAAGAAAAGGGGGATTTTTAAATTTCAGTTTTATGAATAATAAATTTCTGGTTTCTGTTAATGTCAACTAGTTAAATAAGATTATACTCACTCCTTCAAACATTAAATATTAGAATATACTGAGAATGAAAGAAAAAATAAGGAGGAAAAAGAGGAAAAGGAGGAAGAAAAAAGAAAAGCAAAAAAAAAAATGTTAGAGGCTAGCAAAAAAAAATAAACATATCTGGTACTTTTTAAACTGAAACTGCATTTGAAAATTTCTATCCAAAGAGAGAATACAAAGTGCATCTGTTTTTCATTTCTTTTACAACATGCTAACATTAAAATTTACAAATTAAAATCCCAATTAAGTGTCTCAGGAGGATGGACCACTGCATAAAATGCATTAAATTTTAAGAAGCTACAAAAAACTCAGTAAACATCATTTCTTTACTACAGAATGGGTTTTGGGTATATGGGTTTGGGGTAAAAACATATATATATATATTTTTTTTTTAATTCAAAACTGAACTATCTATCTTAAGACAAGTTTATTCTACATAAATTTTCATAAAAAGTTAACTAAATATATGCAAGCACAGAGGTTTTCCTATATTGATATTAGCACTTTCCCCAAGTAAAACACATTCCAGCAGATCTTCCCAACTTAGGAATTGAACCAGGGTCTCCTGCATTGCAGGCAGATTCTTTACCAGCTGAGCTCTCTGGGAAGTGCTTTACAAAATCAGAAAATAATGATTTTAAAACCCTATCTTTTTAAAAAGCTTGAATATCCAGAGTAGACAGATCAAATATGATACTATGTCACTTTTTCTCAGAATTCTACTTAACAGAATCATTTTAAGATTGCTTTCTTAATTTTTAAAAAATTATATTTGACATGCAAAAACATATCTAAAGTAAAGCATGATTCATTTATTTAGAACAGTTTTACTTTTATAGAAAAATTCAACTGAAACTACACAGTTCCCATATACATCTTTTCCATCTCCAAAACACATCTTCTATTATTCAGATTTTGCAATACTGTGCTATATTTGCTACAACTGATGAACCATGTTAAAACATAGTTATGAACTTAAGTCTAGAGTTCACACTAGGGTTCACTGTTTGTGTTGTATAGTTCCACAATTATACAGCTGACAAACACATAATACTATGTACCCGTCATTAAAGAACCTTACAGAATAGGTTCACCACCCTACAGATCTCCTGTGCTCTGCCTATTCGTCCTTCTCTCTCCTCAACCCCTGGCAACCACTGAGCTTTTTACTGTCTCCACAGTTTGCCTTTTTCAGAATGTCATATAGTTGGAATCTCAGTATGTAGGCTTTACAAATGATTTAACTCACTCAGTGATATTCATTTAAGGTTCCCCATGTCTTTTTGTGGCTTAATAGGTCATTTCTTTTCATCAACTGAATTAACAGTCCATTGTCTAGCTATATCACAGTTTGCTTATCCATTTATCTAGTAAAGGGCATTCTATTTGCATCTTAGTTTTGACAATTATGAATAAAGTTTACGTAAACATTGTACAAATTTTTCATGGACATGTTTTCAACTCATTTGGGTAACTACCCAGGAGTGCAGTAGGTGGGCTGCATAGTAGTGAAGACTGTATGTATGCTTATCTTCATAATAAACTGCCAAATTATTTTCCAGAGAAGCTGTATTCATTCCCCCCAACAACAAATCAGAGACCTTGCTGCTTGTTTCACATCCTTGGCAGCATTTGGTGATGCCAGTATTTTGAATTTCAGCCATTCTACGAGGTAAATTCAGTTCAGTTTAGTTCAGTCGCTCAGTCGTGTCCGACTCTTTGTGACCCCATGAATCACAGCACGCCAGGCCTCCCTGTCCATCACCAACTCCCGGAATTCACTCAGACTCACGTCCATCGAGTCAGTGATGCCATCCAGCCATCTCATCCTCTGTCGTCCCCTTCTCCTCCTGCCCCCAATCCCTCCCAGCATCAGAGTCTTTTTCCAGTGAGTCAACTCTTTGCATGAGGTGGCCAAAGTACTGGAGTTTCAGCTTTAGCAGCATTCCTTCCAAAGAAATCCCAGGGCTGATCTCCTTCAGAATGGACTGGTTGGATCTCCTTGCAGTCCAAGGGACTCTCAAGAGTCTTCTCCAACACCAGAGTTCAAAAGCATCAATTCTTCGGCGCTCAGAACTTCTTCACAGTCCAACTCTCACATTCATACATGACCACAGGAAAAACCATAGCCTTGACTAGACGGACCTTTGTTGGCAAAGTAAGTGGTATCTTATTGTTTTAATTTACAGTTCCCTAATGATATAAATACCAAGCATCTTTTCATATGCTTATTTGCCATCAGAATTATCTTCTTCAGTGAGATCCCTCTAAAGCTCTCTCCCACTTGTAAATTGGATTTTATGTTTTCTTATTGTTGAGTTCCCTGTTTATTTTGGATACCAAGTCCCTTATCAGATAGGTATTTTACAAATATTTTCTTCCAGTGTGTGTCTTGTCTTTCAATACCCTTATCAATGTCTTTCCAAAAATAGAAGTTTTTCATTTTAATGAAGTGCAACTTATCAAGCATACTTTTTTTTTAATTTCATGGATTGTACTTTTGGTATTTTATCTAAAAAATCATCCCCTAGATTTTCTCCTATGTTACCTTCCAGCAGTCTTTTAGTTTTACATTTTACACTTAGTTCTATGATCCCTTTTTTACTCATTTCTATACCAAGGATGTGTTTTGTGTCTATTATTTTGCATAAAATTGTACAAATAGTTGTTCCAATACCACTTCTGAGATTACTGTCCTTTTTCAACTGAACTGCCTTCACTCATTTGTCAAAGATCAGTTGACTGAGCTTGTGTGGGTCTATGTCTAGGTTCTTTAGTGTCTGTTACAAAGATCTATTATTTTGTCAATACCATCCTGTCTTGATTGTGTTCGGTTCAGTTGCTCAGTCATGTCAGACTCTTTGCCACCCCATGGACTGCAGCACACCAGGCTTCCCTGTCCATCACCAACTGCCGGAGCTTGCTCAAACTCATGTCTATCGAGTCAGTGAAACCATCCAACCATTTCATCGTCTGTTGTCCCCTTCTCCTCCTGCTTTCAATCTTTCCAGCATCAGGGTCTTTTCTTTAAACAAAGTCTTGAAGTTAGGTGGTGTTAGTCTTCTGGCTTTGCTCTTTTTTTTCTATTCTGGGTCTTTTGTCTTTCTCTATAAACTTAAGGACTAGTTTATCAATATTCACAAAATAACTTATGGGATTTGACTGGGATTATGCTAAATGTATAATCTTCAAGTTAATAAGATCTGACATTATAATCATATTGAGTATGTCTATCTATGAACATGGAATATCTCTCCATTTAGATATTTGATTTTATTTCATCAGAATTTTGTAGTTTTCCTAATATTGTTGTTGTAATCTACAATATTGTAATCATCTTTTGGATTTTCTACATAGATAATCATGTCATCTGCAAAAAGACAACTGTGTTTCTTCCTCCCCAATCTGTATGTGTTTTAATTCCCTTTTTTTTTTAATCTTACTACTTAAGATTTCCAGCATGATACTGAATAGATGTCTAAGAGGGGACATTTTACTTTGCAGTCTTAGTAGAGAAACATCTAGTTTCTCACTGATGATTTTGTATAAAGCAAATATTTATGCAACCACCAGCCTAGTGAATAAACAGAAAGCTGCTGAAACACCAGAAGGTCCTAGAACCTTCACCTCAATTTCAACCACCTACCTAGAACTTAACCATCATCTTTATTTTGTTATAATCACTTCTTACATCCCTAAACACCAAAGTCTAGCTTTGGAACTTCATATAAAGGAAATCATACAGCATTCATTCTTTTAGATCTGGATGTTTTTAATCAACATTATCCTTAGGAGATCCAACCTTGTTACTGTTGCTATACATTATACTTTCATTGCTGTAGAGAAGATCAGAATTTTTTTCTGTGAATGACAATGCTTTCCAATTCTTCATCAACCTCAAACCAGTACATGGTTCACTACCAACCCATCAAATTTAAATAACTTTTTAAAGTTTCCTCACAATTTTTGGTTATAAAAAAGTTTTAAGCGAAAAGCAATTGTTTTATGTCCTGAAAGCAATACTAATATTTGCAGTCTTTCTCTAAGTTGTCTATTCTAATTCAATGATGAAAAATTGTGAACTGAACTTCTAAGACTTATTTTTTATGCATAGTTTGTGCTAAATTTAAGATTTCTAACTCACAAGTATAGAATGTCAGGAATGGCCACAGTGTTTCCTGGCTCTATCAGACATTCCAAACAATAAGATTAAATGTGAACCTAGAAATGATGAGGGATTCTCACTGCAGACTTCTTTGACAACTTTGTCAGATGCTATGTGGTTAAGAATATCACATTCAAAATCTGTAAAGACTCATATTTAAATTTTGGTGATAACTGGGAGAATTTATGATTTGGTTTTATTCAACACTAGTAAGCATTTATTACCTACTGCATACTCTGGACCTTTTAGAATGAAAACAATATACTATCACTCAGTCTTTTCACTGACAAATGAAAAAGGTAATCAATTATTAAACAAAGTCAAATTTCTGGCAGTTAAGCCATCATATCACATATAAACTGCCTTACTGCAAGGATGATACATGAGGTAACTTCCCAGATAAAGGTGTTGATGATAAGAAATTTCTTCCCAAATAATTTTCCTAAAACAAGTCCTGCCTTTAGTCATCCTTCTTTCTACCAATTTCTGAATAGCAACTGAATTCTATGTTTCTATAAAATCATTAACAGACATCTTTTAAGTTCTCCCTAACAAAACAGGAAATCAGTCTTTCCAATACACTAAGCTGACAAAATTTATATATTTTTATAGTATGGATACAAAGTCAGTCCGATTCATTTTCACCATGCAAAGTGAAAAAGGACTTACTGTCTCTCTTACTGAAAGGTGGATTTAAGTAGATATATTAAGATAGTCTTATTCTCAGGTAGGAAGAAATATAAAAGAAAAAGAAGGAATCAAAGTTTAGAGCATAAAGGGATTATAATGGCACAAATGCACATATTAAATCAAAGGAAGTTACCTTCTTTTCATCAGAATACTCTCAAAATTCTTAACAGTTCTCTGCCAGAAAATAAAATTAAAATTAATCCATTTTGGATCATAAGGCAGTTCTATTTCCAGTTTTTTAAGGAATCTCCACACTGTTCTCCATAGTGGCTGTACTAGTTTGCATTCCCACCAAGAGTGTAAGAGAGTTCCCTTTTCTCCACACCCTCTCCAACATTTATTATTTGTAGACTTTTGGATCGCAGCCATTCTGACTGGTGTGAAATGGTACCTCATAGTGGTCTTCATTTGCATTTCTCTGATAATGAGTGATGTTGAGCATCTTTTCATGTGTTTGTTAGCCATCTGTATGTCTTCTTTGGAGAAATGTCTATTTAGTTCTTTGGCCCATTTTTTGATTGGGTCATTTATTTTTCTGGAGTTGAGCTGGAGGAGTTGCTTGTATATTTTTGAGATTAGTTGTTTGTCAGTTGCTTCATTTGCTATTATTTTCTCCCATTCTGAAGGCTGTCTTTTCACCTTGCTGATAGTTTCCTTTGATGTGCAGAAGCTTTTAAGTTTAATTAGGTCCCATTTGTTTATTTTTGCTTTTATTTCCGATATTCTGGGAGGTGGGTCATAGAGGATCCTGCTATGATGTATGTCAGAGAGTGTTTTGCCTATGTTCTCCTCTAGGAGTTTTATAGTTTCTGGTCTTATGTTTAGATCTTTAATCCATTTTGAGTTTATTTTTGTGTATGGTGTTAGAAAGTGTTCTAGTTTCATTCTTTTACAAGTGGTTGACCAGTTTTCCCAGCACCACTTGTTAAAGAGATTGTCTTTAATCCATTGTATATTCTTGCCTCCTTTGTCAAAGACAAGGTGTCCATATGTGCGTGGATTTATCTCTGGGCTTTCTATTTTGTTCCATTGATCTATATGTCTGTCTTTGTGCCAGTACCATACTGTCTTGATAACTGTGGCTTTGTAGTAGAGCCTGAAGTCAGGTAGGTTGATTCCTCCAGTTCCATTCTTCTTTCTCAAGATCGCTTTGGCTATTCGAGGTTTTTTGTATTTCCATACAAATTGTGAAATTATTTGTTCTAGCTCTGTGAAGAATACTGTTGGTAGCTTGATGATCCAGCAATCCCACTGCTGGGCATACACACTGAGGAAACCAGAAGGGAAAGAGACACGTGCACCCCAATGTTCATTGCAGCACTGTTTATAATAGCCAGGACATGGAAACAACCTAGATGTCCATCAGCAGATGGATGGATAAGAAAGCTGTGGTACATATACACAATGGAGTATTACTCAGCCATTAAAAAGAATACATTTGAATCAATTCTAATGAGGTGAATGAAACTGGAGCCTATTATACAGAGTGAAGTAAGCCAGAAGGAAAAACACCAATACAGTATACTAACGCATATATATGGAATTTAGAAAGATGATAACAATAACCCTGTGTACAAGACAGCAAAAGTGACGCTGATGTATGGAACAGTCTTATGGACTCTGTGGGAGAGGGAGAGGGAGAGGGTGGGAAGATTTTGGAGAATGGCGTTGAAACATGTAAAATATCATGTATGAAACGAGATGCCAGTCCAGGTTCAATGCACGATACTGGATGCTTGGGGCTAGTGCACTGGGATGACCCAGAGGGATGGTATAGGGAGGGAGGAGGAAGGAGGGTTCAGGATGGGGAACACATGTATACCTGTGATGGATTCATTTTGATATTTGGCAAAACTAATACAATTATGTAAAGTTTAAAAATAAAATAAAATTTAAAAAAAATTAATCCATTTTGCATTGAGTGTTATTATTGTAAAGCATCACCTTATATTAGTTAGAAAACACTAACACAAATACAAATTTAAGTTACCAACCAAAACAAATGTATATTTTGTAGAGAAAAACAAATGCAAAGAATATTGTCATCACATATTTTTCTACTAACACCTGAGCAGCCAGCCACAAAAAGAGAGATGGAAAACATAGAGTACAGATGACTTACATTTGGAGGGTTAGACTTTAATTCTCTCTCCCAGGATTGAGGGGTTTTATTCTTTGTGCTTACAATGCTCCTTTCTCCAGGGTATTCTTCTACTTCCAGAATAGGTCAGGACAAAGCTTCAACAGACTTCTATTATTTGTTTGATCTAGGGGGAAATTATACTTTTAATCAATTATTACAAAATGCATCAAACTTTTTTCTTACTGTCCTGGGGGGTGGGGGTTTCTCATTATTTTCCTTTGGATCTGAAGTGAACAGAGAAAATAGGAATTGCCATTGTTGAATATTATAATAAATAAATCAAGTAGTTTAAATTAACACCACTAAAAGAAACCCACATCTATCTTCTTTTTCATTTTTATGGCTAAGCAGCATAGCAAGAGAAAATTAATATTCAAAATCCAAATGACTACAAAAGCCTGCTCAAATGTATTTTTAAAAGACTTTAACATAATTTTGAAAATCCATGAGTTTGAATGGACTGGCAGAGACGATTAGGTATCAAATATTTTTACTCATTCATTTTAATGTCTTAGGGCTAAAGAATTACAGGATGATTAGAAAAGTGTAAAGGAAAATCCATTTTAAAAAATTTTAATGGAATAATAAAAAAGATGATTTCAAGAGCATGAGACCGACCAGAAACAGACAGTAAAGAATCTGTAGGCAGGGCAAGAAATCTAGAGTATAAACTGTGAAGATGGTACAAAGCTTGGAACTGCTATTCTAACAGAATGTTGGTCAAATTAAAGTATATGACACAAGGACATTTTAATCTGATTTTATGTTAATTCTCTAAGGAATCTATACAATGTAAAAATGCAATACATCTTACTTTCACAAGAACACAGAAACATAATACATGATTGTTTGACCTTTGGTGGTATGAAAATTCATAACTTTAAGAGAATTAATTGTATTCTACAAACTTTATCCAACTGCAGTTTTCTAATAATGGATATTTTCTGCCTCATTAAAATGAAATATTAAGATAAATGTCTTCAACTTGCACCATACTCTGGATCACACACTGTTGCCTTATCTTAAAGTCATTCATATTGCTTTCCATTAAATAATAAATTAGAATGTAGGGGGGACATTTAGAGAAAATCAGAAATAAAATATAGCTGGGGGAAACATGTCTGCTAGCACTGAAAAGTCAGTTTTTGCTCAGAAATTTAAGATTCTTTTACTTGTGATTATTATCCCCCCCAAAAAAAACTATAGTGGCAGTATAGTAAACAAATGAAGCCCATTAATAGCTATATCATAATTGCTAAATACAAAAAAAAAAAATATATGTGGGCAGAAGCATTTCTTTAAGTCATCCATCTAATCACAAATTGGTACTTGTGTGAGCCTCTGCTGATTTTAACCAGTGTAAGTGGTACTTGCAATCACTTACCTGGAATATCACAAAATTATTTCTGGTGAAACAAACAGAAATCTGACTATCAAAAATTAATGTTACTGAAGGAGAAAACTCATTCAAGGCTAGATTTTAGGATTACAGAAAACTGGTATACTTTGTTTTAGAAAGATCAACTAATCTTGGCATAACTCAATAGTCTTACTATTAAAGGTTATCAACATACATTCTATATGAATATTTCCATATGGCTTTTCAAACATAGGTAGTCCTACTTTAGTTTCAAGAACACAGAAATGGTTTTGCTGTATTTTGGATCAGTGCAAGATCAATGAACATTCCTTTAGGGAAGCCTTTTGAACTGACAAAGGGTGAATGATTGACATCAGTAACAAAAACTTTTTGTTGTCCTGGAATGACATGTCATTTATAGCAATACCTATGCTAATTAATGCCACACATATCTACCTGATGTGTCAGAGAAATATGCCAGACCCTTCACAGAATACAGTGTGAGTTCAACTAAAATTCCATTAAAGATATAGATATGCATTCCTTTGCTATAAAGAATTGATCTCTCTCTCTCTCTCTCTCTATATATATATATATATGTATACACACACACACACACACACATATATATATATATATACACACATACACATAGAATATACTTTCTATGATAGAGAAAAATTCACTTTTATATACAGTTAACTATACCTTATCTATTCCATTGGTAAAACTTTTTACAAAAAGCAAACTCTACCTTGTTCAAACACACAATAATCTGAACCCTAAAAAATACAGAACATAATGTACTAAAACACTAGTTGGGGTCTTCAGAAACTACACTATCATGACACTTTACTCTTGTTCCCAGATTCTCTCAACTCCACCAGTAGATTATTAACAATTAGAACTATAATCATTTTCATCTCCCCATTCCCTAGGACACAATTTGGTATAATGGGTACCATCTTTTTTTTTTTTTAATATAGAGTTAAGGTCAATAAAGACATCAAAATTATGTATCACAATTTTGTCAGTGAATTCAGTATTTACAAAGAAGCAATTGCTTCTGATAGCAACTGAAACCCTTACTCATTAAATCAGATATGCTAGTAAAGAATTCATCTCACTGTCTGGAACAGAGCACTCAAAAAATGTGAACTATATAATCAGATTTAACATCCATTCCAGATTGCCTAGGATAGATGAGGTTTGTACTTAATTCAATTATTAAAAGCTAGCCCTTTTCTTTTCAAAAGTGTCCCAGTTTAGATGATAACTCTATATATTTTTCCAAAGTATAATTAATTATAATTCATCTATATGATTATTTCTTTTTATCAAGTTACTGTTTTTCATTTTCTTGTTTTCTATGATGCTGTTGACATGATAAAAGAATTTTACTAAGATTGGAATGAACAACATTTCATCCTTTTAACATCAATACATTCACACAGATGGTCAAAGGTTTACTAAATCCTCACATCCTTGAAGCTGAACATTTCATCATCAGTATAGGAATCACCTCCTAGCTGACCAAACAAAATGTGACTTCTTAATTCTTAGATTGCTTAGCTTCTCTAATTCATTTAGCTTATTTTTTCATTCCTTCCTTCTTAAAACTCTACTTTTGGCCTACATGTGCCAAGTCACTTCAGTCATTTCCAGCTCTTTGAGACCCTATGGACCATAGCCCACCAAGCTCCTCCATCCATGGGATTCTCCAGGTATCAATACCAGAATGGATATCCATGCCCTCTTCGAGAGGATAATCCCAACTCAGGAATTGAACCCACATCTCTTACGTCTCCTGCATTGGCAGTCAGGTTCTTTACCACTAGCACCACCTGGGAAGCCCTTTTGGCCTACATGACACCCTTCTTTCCTGATTTCCCTCTTACCTCTCAGACCTCCTTTTTTCATTGTCTGCTGGTTCCTATTCTTCTTCCATCTATTTCCTTAATGCTAGTTTCCCAAGACTTCATTCTAGTCCTCTTCTTTTCCTAATCTGCACTCCAGTTCTTGTAATAACCATAACTTGCTGCAAGTGATGCTATATCCAGCCTACACCTTTCTCTTGACCTGCAGATTTAAAGTTCCTACTGAATACACAATCTTGCATCCCTTCCCCTCATCCTCCAGTCTTAACTCAGAGACCAAGGAACAACCAACAGTTAAGGAAGAAGTGAAGTTCTACAAGAATTCACAGGCAGCAGAAGACAAGGGGGCTGGGTAGAGGAAACCAAACCCACTAGAATGAGACATAGTCTGTTCCTGGTATCTCATTTGTAATCCAAGCATGTTCCATTTTTAAAAATTGTTGCATGTAGTGGGCAGGTTTCAAGGCAAATACTACTAGAAAGAATAATACGATAAATATGAAATACATCATGAGGATCACAAACAAAATACCCAAAGATAAAAGTGTAAAGTAGCCTGTTGTTGTTCAGTCACTAAGTTGTGTCTGACTCTTTGAGATCCCATGGATTGCAGGACGCCAGGCTTCCCTGTCCTTCATCACTGTCTCCCGGAGTTTGGTCAAACTCATGTTCATTGAGTCAGTGATGTTAGTTAACCATCTCATTATCTGTAAAGCAGTTAATTGAAAAACAAAAGAAAGTTGTAGGGTATTGTGGCAAAGTTTCTAAAGGGGGAGCTTTTAAACACCATCAGATTACTTGAATAATCCAGCATTTGCTCCACAGGAATGCAGTATTAGCCCTGCCAAATGTAAATTTTCAAGAGAAATCAGAAAAGCTGTGCATATGTGTGTGTGAGAGAGAGAGAAACAAAGAGAGATCCAATTTAAGATTTAGTAACAAACCTTGTATTTTTAAAAATAATAAATATAATAACATATTAAGCTCTCTAAGGACTTAAAGCACTTCTTTCTGACCTCACACTAAAACTGAAGGGCTAGCCTGTG